>NC_133933.1:126239997-126539997 GCF_031877795.1 Strix aluco | reverse complement strand
AGAACTGTCTTTCTTCCAACTGAATACTGACAGAATTTTGAAAAGCTAAGAGAAGTAAGATCCTAAAATTGCCATTTCAAATGGAGTTTAGATGCACAGGATCAGATTTTTAAAGCCTGTCAATGGTTGTCAAGGCATTTTTTGAAATCCATATGCAAATATCTATGTTGCAAATCCTACTTTCTAGGTGCCCTAACACATTCAGATTTATCTATAGGATTTGAAGTCTTGTGTTCCTTGAGAAGGTGCTCAGGGAAATCCCCACTCAAAGTAGAAGGATGCATAGAAGAACCTCAAAAATATTGAAGCAAGAGGCTTTTAAGTGCCACATCTCAGAAAGAGCCAAGTGTCTAATGCTGGCATGGGTGGGAGAACCCACCTTATGTTTGAATTTACCAGTGACCCCCCAGAAGAGAGAGGTATCAAAACCAGGTCAGTTTTTTCTTTCTTACAAAAAATCTGGGGAGAAGTGCTGTGATTTTACCAGTGGTATAGGGAGAGCAGTTTCCTGGAAAGTGAAAGACTGAGTTTCAAATGCCTTTTCAACATGATGTCAGCCCAGATCTGCCAGATGAGACCCCACCAGTGGAGTATCGGGTAATTTGTACAGCTCTCCTGTTGAACTGTTTCACTTTCCATAAATGACTCAACATTCAGTGGATCACAACTGAAGGCTGACACCACAGGTAAAAGTCAGAAAAACTAACTCTCTCATTTTCGTTCTTATCTGGTCGATATTTAAGCATTATGTCAAAGGTGAAAAAATGTGAACAGAGACCAAGATATTACCTCCTCAGAATATCCTACATCTCTGAAGGTTTTGGGACTCTTGCTGAAGAAATTGCTGACTGGGTTCATATCACTGAGCAAACTCAACAGAAGAAAGACTTAATTCTAAACCTTTCATACTACAACTATTTTGTGAAAATCTGGATGACGCTATACATTGTCTCCACTGAGAACATAGGGGACAGTGGGCACTCACCAGGACAGGGGTCTTGTGAATACCAGTCACAGCACTAGAGTGAATGAAGACATTTAAAAAGATGTGACTAATTAAAAAGTGACTAATTCCCCATTTGTGAACATACTAACCACAATGAGTTTCATAAGTGGCTAAGCAGCTAATTCCCTTGGCAACTTACCCTCTTGGAAACATCATTAAATAACTAAATAGGTTTGCTGATAACTGCTGAGGCTCCACTGCAAGTCAATGAGTGGAATGGGATTAATCTTCCCTGAAGAGAGTAAGTTAAATGAGTAGGTCTGAATTAAACACCCTGAGCTTCCTCTGTAGGCAGTGGAGTCTTCTTTTCTACACTTGGTTTAGGTGACCCCCTAAATCAACTGTGTGGAGAACTTTTCCTGAAGTGTCTAATCTCAGCCTTGCATTGTCTTGGTAATGTCAGGGTGGAGGATTCAACATTACAAAACCAAGTGGAACTATGCCTGAGAATGTGGCTCTGTGCTGCTTTTGAAATTTCTACCTCCAATTGCTTCCACACCCTGCAGACTTTCAGTATGCACTTAGAGATCCCAGATGTGACCAGCTCTGTAAGAGCCCTGTCATCAGGTTACCTGTGCAATGGCTGCAATGTCTGAACTCGCGGAAACCAACTTTCTGGACAGTGAAATCACCAAGCACAAAGGCACCAGCATCGTATTGCCTCCACAGTGATGTATTTAATATAAATTCAAATTCCAAGAAGCTCTACCTGTGTATACATAAAACCCACAGCGGAACCATCTCTCTCACCCTTCACTACTCTGCTCGGGGCTACTTAGGCAGCCAAAGACAGCAATCGCAGTCGTGCCATGTCATCCCACCAATAGTAAACAAAGATATTAATAAAAAAACCTCATGAGCTCTTTGAGATTTTCCTTCTCCCTTCAAAACTATGCTTTTATACAACTTTACTTAAGAATCCTGAGTTAGAAGCCAGAAAAATAGCACTTTCCAACCTCAAAGCAACCACAGAACACTTAATGAATGCATTACCATCTGTCAAATGCACAGGGTGAGGTTCAATTTAGCTGATGATACCTAATTCACAGTGACGCTCTGTTTTCAGCAAAAGGTTACTTGATGTTGAACAATGAGATTAACAAATCCTGACATGCACAGAAATACAAATAATGTAACAAAAGTTAATAATTGGCAAAATTGTTCTCTCGGTTACACTGACATAAAAGAGGAGTAACTCCGCATTGTCAACAAGCTATTCCATATTTACTCCAGTTCAACCAAGAACAGACTTTGGCTCTGTTACTCAACTCTTCGAGCAAAAACTTCCTTAAACTATTAGCCTGTGCAACTATTTCCAGGGGACAAGAAGAATCCTTGTGTCTTAAAGTACTTACACCACAACTGAACAAAACATTGGAAAATGTAATGCATGGAGCAATCCTGCAAGTCAAGGGGAGGGCCAGATGACAAAGATTCATTACTAGGTACTCAGGGTGAAATTTTGGCCATACTGAAGCACATGGAAGTTTTGCTGTTCACTTCAGTGGGGTTAGGATTTCTCCAGCAGCTTTTAAAGCCAAAAGAGACTATTATAATCAGTTAATCTGACCTCCTAAATAATACCAGACATAAAACTTCCAGCATCATCGGTCATTTCCATCTCTATTTGCTGTGGGTCAAATAAGGCTGAAGCAAAATGGAAAGTAACTAGAAAGTAGTAAAAGAAAAATGGTTTGGAAAATGTAAAACTGATTCAGGCTGCCCACACCCACAGCATTTGCAGAGGTCAGACAAGGACTCTTCTTCCCCTTCCTTGAACTCCAAATATTTCCTTCCTTGTTTAATGTTGGGACGAGGAGAAATAGCAAAGCAGACAAAGCACATAAAAGCCAATCTCTGTGGCCTGAAGGAGCCAATGGAAGGCAAATCATTCCATCCTAAAATAGCCTAGGAAAAGCTGAATTACCACCAGAGGAACCTCTCTCTCTCTCTCTCTCTCATTTGAGAATAGGCAGACTGGCTACCTAAATTTAAAATAGCTAAAATTAGGTGAGATTACTCCTATTTTATGTGTCTGAGTGGAACCGTTTGCAGGATGAGGATTTTACTTGATAGTTATTATGGTAACAGATGCAAAGCACAGAGGGCACAATAAAAGCAATATGAACAATTGATTCTTTGGACAAATTGAACATAAAAATTATTTGATTTACGTTAAAAGAGAGAAAAACTAGTTTAATTTTTTAAACAAAGCAAAATAACGTAAGACTTCCAAACAGACATGAAAAGAAAAACAGAGCTGTTTGGGGATGGTCAGTTAAGTAAGCCTTGCCTAGACATTCAATCATTTTCACATCACTTTTTAAATGTTGGTAATCTTCAAAATTAACATGTCATTTCCAAATTAAAAAGAGAATAACCTTTTGTTTCAAAAAGTTTAAGAGAAAATACTTTTTACTTTTCAAAACAAGTCATTATTCACCAAATTCAACCCACATTTGCCAATAATTCAGATTACTCACACCACCCGTGGCATTTTTTGTCAAATAAACATTTTGTCACAAAATATTTACTCCAAGATGAAGTAAAATATATGTGGTCCCCTTCGTAAGTGAATACCACTGAAAGCACAGTGACAACAAGGCTTCAAAGTCATCGAGGCCCAGCAGTATAATGGCTTTTGTAGCCATCATCTGAAACCACCTGAGACTGACCTCGGCAGAACTGCAAGTTTCTTAGTTGTCAAGCTCAGGCAAGTTCAACAAACAATGATCCATGTACAAAAATGAACAACGATTCCTGCTGCTACCCTGGATCACTGATTGATGCTTTTCCTTTTTACTGCTTTCTTCCACTGCCCTCCAGTAAGATTTATCCTGTAACACACGCAAATGAACTTGGTGAAATACGCAATGAGGGAAAAGGGGGAACAGTACATAAATATTCACAGTCTCACACAAACAATCTGAGATTTATTTTTCCTTTAAAAAAACAAACCACCTTTCCTGATCACTTCCAGATTCACAGAGTTTGATATTATATGAGACCCAATACTGTTTTCTGGTAGGAGAGGGAAACCAGCTAAGAAACAGCAATTTAAGGTAAGAAAATAATATCATTCTACTAGTCTGACAGTCTGAATAAAGACCAAAGATTCATATTTTCACTCTCTTTTTTCTCCATCCTGCTAATTTTTTTCAGGCAGGCTCAACAGAGTATTGTAACCTTAATCTGTGTAGATTAATCCTTCTCACATGGAGGAGCTGTGACTTTAATATGCGCACCACTGTACGACATATTGAACAGTTTATCTTCTCCCCTATGATTTCAATATAACCCTTGAGATTTGAGTGCTGCCTTGATTTCTTCTGTTTAGCCATTTAAGAGTCGGGTATCATGTCTAAGCTGGTTTCGTAGGTTCCCTCTCTGCTCAGAGGTACTAAGCATCTCCAGAGGGCAATTCCTTCCAGCTGCCCAAGACACCTGATTCAAACTGGTGTGACTCACTCCACACATGCCCTTCTCACTGCGTGAATTACAGATGAAGCCTAAAGGACTAGCTCAGACTAGACACCTAACTTTCAGGGAAGTGAAGTTAGGCGAGATGAATCCTACCCTTTGAATATAATTTCACAGTTCACCTAAGTGATGTAGGATAATACCTCCCTTTCTTTTAAAGTTACTTAAATATTAGGGCTTGCTCCCCAAAGGGCAACTACATTGCCAATTTGAGCATTGCAACATCTTTTCCATCTTTCTGAGCAGCGTCTATACTGAGAGGCAAATGAGTGGGCAGTTGCTAAGAGAGCCATCGGAAATGCAGAGAAGGATGGAGGTTGTATGCTCCCATGCATACAAGGCATTTAGATGCCTAACTCTGGGCCAAAGGGAGTTTCTGGGGTGAGTCACCTCTCCTATTAAAGATGTTCCATTCTAGATAAATGATTCAATATTCACTGGAACAGAGACTTGTGCATGTTCCCACAATGAAGGTAAATGGCCGTATAACCATACTGGAAAGTTGTGATCTGTCTGTTTCTACTCACTTAATGAATCAAGGAATACCTAGTTGTGTACACAGAAGAGAAATAGATTAGTGTCTCTTATTCCTCAACCTTACTTTCCTGGTTAGGGGTTTCTCTCAGTGGACAGGGGTTCATATTCACCCTCAGATCAGTTGAGGCTGGGATGTGAAAAGGGATTTTTTACTCATGCTCAGTGTTCAGGTGAGCATGCACCAGGAGTGGGATAAGTCACACGAACACAGGTGCGCACATGTAAACAGCCACATAACTTTGGTCCTAAGCTGCCTTTCAGACATGGTCTAAATCAGGAATAAATATGTATGTATTTTCCATATATGTTGGCACATGTGTTCTGTGTATGTCCAGTGGGAGAAGTGGAGGTGCTAAACCTCAGGAGCACTTCATCCAAGACTCAGAGGAACATGGAGCTGAAATACAGCTGTTAGATACCCAAAGCACCTTAGGAACCCAGACACATCAAAAATCTATTGATTTACTTATGGCTAAGACTCACTTTGCCTAACTTCAGCTATCTAAGTGTTAGGTAATTAGACCAACCTAGTCATCCAAGTTCCCTTTACCAATAGCAATGAAAGACAGGCACCTTTAAAGGAAGTTCTGCCAGCTTTAGATCCATATTTTAAGATAAATCAAACTGCCCTTTAGAAATGGGTTTATGTCCCTCTCCATTGAACATAAAAGAAGCCAGGATTATTGAATGACTAACGTATAACTTTTAGACAGACAGGTGAGATGATCCCTCCCTTATCATCCTTCCCTTACCTCCCCATCCCATCTTGATGATGTGGGTTGATCAATTAGAGCTTCATGCCAAACATTTGGGATATTTTGACAGACCTGTCTCAAAAATTCCCCAGGTACCCTTTCCTAAAACAGAGCACAATGATCCAAAGGTTAAGAGGTTACCTAGATTTAGGAGACCTGAGTCTCTTCTTCTCAAGATTTTCTACATGACCTTATATAAATGATTTAAATTCTCTGCCTTGCAACTTCCTATATATGCAGTAAGGATAATAGCACTCTTCATCCACACACTTTACATTGGTAAAAGCAGTAATGCACCAGTTGTGGACTTATGTTTCAGGTTAGAGGGGGATAAACAGTAAATATAGCAAAAAGAAGAGGCATCTTTTTATTTTTGTGATATCATCTTTCCTACTCCCAGATTAAACCTAGTGAAACAGGTGAATTGATAATGTCTTTAAAAAGAAAATTAAACACATATTTTTCAAGCATCTAGAAAGTTTGTTTTTTCTTGTTTCTAGTTTTAGACTGAAAACTCAGGTTTCTTCCTTCCCTTTTCTTGTTCAGTTTTACAGCGGAGGCAAGAAATAAATGTAATACTTGTAACATTATCATGAAGAATGCAATCAGAGCACCTTCAAATGCTGGTTTTTTTTAAGAAGAAAACCCAGGTGTTCAAATGACACCAAAAGAAGGGTTCATTTCCAAGTCTCTTAGGAGTCCAAGCGACCCTGAGGGCAGGAAGCAAGTGAATGTAAAACTACTGGCCTACAAGTGCCGCAGGAAGAACAGTACCTAACTTGCATTTCACAAACCTTCGTAAGTCTGTAGCAGCACATAAGTGACAAGCATCATTTCTAGAGCATGTCCCCAAGGGCCTAATCCTGACCTCTGTGATGCTACTCTTGTGCAGGTGCCCCTAAACCAACTTCAGACAAGCAGCAGCTGATTTGCATCAGAAACCTGAAAAAAAAAACAAACCATCAAACCCTGCAGATTATAAACCCACATATTTATAATACGAGAATGTCACTCTGGTATCTTGATTTTTAGAATGTTGTGTGTTTACTCACAAGGTAAAGTGTTGTTTTACTACCAAAGAGCAAACAAGATGATTCTGGAACTAACAAAGAAAAATAACTATATGTTTCTGCATTAAAATACGAGTAAAGTTAACTTCTGGTAGAGTGCAACTGGGCTTTAGTGACAGTGCTGTGGGGACCCCTTGTGTTCTAGTATTTAAGCAAAGAAAATTTTTCGTCTACAGGCTGTTGGTGCTCGCATCTTTAACATCAATTTCTCTCAATCTCAGGCATAGAGAGGAATCGATTTGCTTTTGTTTACACCAGGATAATCCAAATTGCACTCCACTGATTTCAACTACGTTATTTAACTACAGCAGTGGTGAAGACACACGAGAGGGAAACATAGTGATGCCCAGCTAGCAGCACATGAAGACAAAGTTTTAAAGCTTACTGAGTTTCCAAGTCCCTCAGTTCACTTAGCAAATCTCAGTCTCAAATAGTTTTATTTTAATGTTTCCAGTATTTTCTGCCCTTTGTGTTCAAAATTGTTACTCAGATACAAAAAAACCATGAGACGATGAGATTTACAAATGACTCACATCTTAATTCTTTTCCATTGTTTCTCTGCTTTTGAGATTTTTTTGTCTCAAGCTCCATGAAGGAGTTTAGGATCATCATGATTATGCCTCAACTTAACCTCTCTGAAAGGAGCAGAGGCAATAAGAGTTATACTTATGTCTGGATGTATGAAAAATTTTCAAGTACTAGTAGGGAGGTCATATTCCCTCTGTTGCAATGGTACTGTTGCGACAAGTATTAAGAAAATTTTTCCCCAGTTAAAAAAGGTTTTGGAAATTCCATCAAGAGGTCAAAGGAGAATAATATGGTATTCAAGGACTGCAAAAAAAGCCTCAAAATGTCAGGTTTGAAGAGTCTATTTGTTCAGCTTATCGGAGAGAAGGCTGACAGGCCAACGTGCACAGATCCTCACACATGGACAAAACATTTGGGAAGTGTGAGAGAGCTCTTCGGCCTTGCTGATGAAGGTGTAAAAATGTCTAATGATTGGAAGTTGGACAAATTTGGTTTCCATGTTGCCAAAGCAATGAACTGTTTAAGAAACAAACAAGGAGAGAAGAGAGGTGGACTTACTTCCTGGGGCGTTTAATGAGACTAAGAAAAGGCAGGCTTTAATCCAGTTCTGGCAGAAACAGGAGAAACAGGGATGGAGGGGGATAGAGTCACATGGGCAGGTCATGGCACTTTAAAATCCCTAATATCATCTTCTAGGTCTTGGAACAAGGAATGAGGTAAGTTGACTGTGCCGCCATCAATGTCACTTAGAATTTGCTCCTCA
Source organism: Strix aluco (assembly GCF_031877795.1). Lineage (NCBI taxonomy): Eukaryota > Metazoa > Chordata > Aves > Strigiformes > Strigidae > Strix > Strix aluco. The sequence continues at coordinate 126,531,858 of NC_133933.1, read as the reverse complement.
ACATTAAGACAATGACTGTAATTAAATCTCATGCTTCAAGATTTGAGATGTTTGTAAAGATCACAGTATCTTTTCTCCCAACACGGAATTAATCAGGTGTTACAAGGTTTATCTATGGCCATCAGGTCATTCTCTGCTAGAGATGACAACGGTTGGGCCAATGCATTAAAGTGGTACAGAAAGTTGTAGGAGTCTGGGCTGCGCTGGGAGAAAGTTAGTGCAGACAGAAGAATGCAAGGACGAAGACAAGGCCAGCAAAATAAGGCTGGCAAAAACACACAAGACAGCAGATAAGTGAGAAACACCTGTGGTCAGCAAAAGCACACAAGTCTGAGCAAAACAGGGTATGAGATAAGGGAGTTTTGGCAAGTTTGGGGCTTTACGTGCTAATTGCAATTAACCAATGCAAATGCTTGTAGAGGCGCGTGAACAGCGCGTGTAGATGACCTGTAGCCTATTAGAAGATAGATGAGTGCGTGTACGGAACTTAGTAGAATATAAATGTAACCAGAAAAGGAATAAAAAAAAAAATAAAAAAAGATGGATGACCTGATCATCACATTGGTGTTGCGTCGTTTCTGTTCCCGCATGGAGAAATAAGGACCCCGGCTAATGGTGACCCCGACAGAAAGTCTTGCTGAGTAGATGCCTTCCTCACATGTTCAGTCTCATCCTGATTCCAGGTGAAAGACCAGGAAATATTTGTTTTGCAGCTTTGACTGGCTGAATCACTGGGGATTTGCCTTTCCCTGCAGTGCAGATTATGGACCAGCTATTGTCATCAGCTGGGCACCTCTCATACAGTAAATTCCTCTCTTAGAGGGGCATTGTGCACCAAAGACACTTCAGTTTCTCCTGTTCTCTGCTCTGATGGAAAAATTCTATGCTAAAAATAAAATACTAACATGTTTGCTCAATGGGCAAAACTGACTGGGATGTGATTTGCAGGAGAGCATAATAAATAATCCAAAGGTCCTTCTAGCCTCAAGCTCTGAAATTCTGATATTTTTTTTTTTTTCTGCAATCAGAAGAATCAGGATATTTAGACAAGAACTATGTCTCCAATTCCCATTTAGTCACCTTATTCCCAGCACTGTTTTCAAGCTAAAGGTCATCTATTTAGGATCTGATCTAATAAAGAAAATTAGCAACATTGATTTTCATTTATGTCTCATTCTTCTCTTCCCTGTTGTTTTATGAAGAACATTTGCATGCATAAAAACAAAAAGTCTGTTTTGGGAAAAACAGATTCTGGGCCAATTCTTCTCCCTTTGAAGTCATCAACAGTTTTGCAAACTGACTTCCAGGAGCCAGTCACTGGGCTCTCTATCATGTGATAGCTTGCTCTACAATTGCTAAATATAAGCCTGTGAACAATACTCTTGGGACAATAAGACCAGCTAAGTGCTGAACATTTGCTTATTTAATATTTGGACACTTTACTGACTAAGGCCATAACTTCATCTAAGTCCTTGCTGTGGGGAACATACTTAAGATGCACCAAGTACATCGCAACGAGGGGAGTTACCCACCAGTGCGAAACCATAGAGCAATGAAGTTAAAACTCAATTCTAAATAATAATGTAATTTAGGCCTCCCATTCCAGCAGCAAGGCGCTTAATTCCTCCCAGGACTGCTGCCGCCAGATTGCTCTAATCCACTTCCAGCTGTGCTACTGCTCCTGTGTGTGAGCATGGGAGCTCGGCTGGGAAACAGAACAAAGCATCCCAGTAAAGCCAGCAGCACTTGGAGGAATATTCAAACACACAGGGGAAATAATTCCCTCTTAAAGACGAGTGTCTGCCAACTACTGTTCCCATTGCAAGTATTTTAGCCTAGGCCTGGCCTGTGCATATAGACCCTGATTCAGCAAAGACTTGAGAACATGCCTTAATTTGAGCATATCATTAACCTCGTTGACTTTAGTATATATTGTCAACTGGCTTTTAGGGTTTTGCATATCCTGTGTCTTGAATTTACATAAATATATGTATTCTTTCATTTTTTCTCTCCCTCTCTATGGTATACTATGGCTTCAAAGCTACTTCTGCACAGATGTGTCAGAAAATTATGTCTGCTAGTACATTAATTGTAAATATTTACTGTTCCCAGAATGGCTGCATAATCAGGCATACCAAATCCTGCCTTGGAGGGCTTGCACTCTGATCACATCTGGATTTACACAGAGTTTTAGTTTTAGTTTTGCATTGTTTTCAAGTATTATTTTTCACATTTCCACGAGGAAATCTTCACACCTTAATTAGCAAGGTCTTAGAAGAAGGAAAAAACCTAAATGATAGGAAAGTTCAGAAACATTCCCTAGTAAGGTACATATTTCTGAGATTAAGATGATGGTTTGTTATCATTTTAGAAAACTGGAAACCTCTTTCTTCCAATGGCATAAAATTTCAGTTCTTAGTTTTGGCAGGTCAAAAGACAGTGGTCCTTAAAGCTGTCACTGGCACCAGACAGAATATTGATGGCTCTGGGCCTCTGGCCAGCATGATTTTGAGGAGAACTTTCAGAAAGTTATTTCTCAGGCAAACTTATTTGGTAAACTGCTGTTTCTGAGCATTTTAGAATCAGTCTTTGATTACTGGGCAGAAAGCAGATACAGCAATTTAGGACAGATGATAAATGCAACTTGCGCCACTACTTAACAAGTTAGCACACAGCTATCACCACCGTTTTAGTGGTCTTTATATGTGTGTTTTTATAAAGAGACAGAGTGGAGAACAGTTTTATTAACATATCATGAGTGAGTTATATGGGTCATCCCAAATGAATGGCAATAAAAGCTTTATATCACACTCACCAACATGTATTTGGTACTTTATGTGCCACAAATGTTGCAGAAAAGCTATTTTACATATGTTTTAAAGACTGGGTATTTTTTATATTAAGGCTGGTTTTGTAAAGCTGCCAGGCACTTTAGCTACTGCGAGCCCAACAGTATTCAGCTCAGAGGGACCCATAAAAACTTGTTTAAAATGTTCTGAAATAGCTTTTTTGTGCTTCAAAATGCCAAAGTTAAAGATCTGTCACCCTGATATGTTCCATCACAAAGCAAGTCCTTTTCTCTAAAACAATTTTAAAAGGTATTTCTAGTCCTTCCTGGTTGCATGACAGAGAAAACTTAATATCATCACAGCACAGGACAGACTGTGGCTCGTACGGGGCCTTGGACAGGTGTGGGGCTTTGTAGTGGAAAATGGAAATTCTGCAACTAAAGAGGAAGAAGGAAAAATTTTAATGGCAAGTTGATACACAGACATCATGCACACATAGATATTTATATGGCACCTTGAAAATCTATGCAAAAAGCATAAAGCATTAATGTTTGTCACAAATTAGAGCCTGATCCAAGATCCTTGTCACAGGAAACTCTCCATCAATACAAGGGCATTCAAACAGCTTTTTAAACTTGCTCTGTTAAAGTCAAGAGGAGCTTTGCCAGGAACTTTGTTGAGCACAGGGTGAAGCCTTTAGGCACAGAATAGGCCAGAAGGATCAAAGACTCAGGACAAGTTGTACCATGTTTACAGTTATAATCTGACCCCTTTGGATGTGAGAAGCCAGGCTGGAAGGAAGAGAGGTGACCCCCAACCCTTTCCACCAATGGAGATGCTGTGGGGACAAATGTTTGCTCTCCTACTTGCTGCTGGAGACCAGACCAGACCACCTTGTCAGGATGACACAGGCTGACCCACAACATCAAGAAGCTCCTACCCCAGCTACACACATCAGCTCAGGCGCCATGAAGGGTCTGCACCACAGAGCTGTTATTACTGTAAATATTCTATGTAGGGTTTTGAAGTGTAACTTTCTGCTTATTTAAGGAGGCATGCAATGACTTCTAGAAAGGATCAGAGAACACCATTCAGCATGTGCACGTACCTATACTATGGGTCTGACTCTCTTCTTAACAGGAGTAACTCCACAGTGTAAAACTGATGTAGGCCAGTTCCTATATCCAGCCCTAGAAGTGTGTGTGCATATCTACTGTATACATACATACACGGCACATGAAGAGACACTTCCCACCTCACGCACTGAACCACAAAGTGTGATGTAGCTACTGAAGGAGGTGAATGGCATTTAATCACATGTGAGTTAATGATTTAAATGCGTTTTTATTTTTGGCCTCTTGATGTAAATCCAAACCAGACAAGCAAAGTCCTCTGGTCAGACGGCTGGAAATTCCTCTGCGTGAAATCATGTTGGTGGTCTCCCGGCTCAGCGCCTTCTGAAGAGCCGTACAGTGAAATATCCTTCCGTACCACTAATGAATGCGCCCACCCACACTGGAGCTGGTGCCCCCTAAGAACTCAATTCAAGAACAACTTTTTAAACTCATAAATGAAATCAAAGGGCTCTTTCTATGAGCCAAAGAACTTACAATTTTAGGTGGGACAGTTAATGGGTGGTTACTATAGGTTGTCCCCTTGGTTTGCAGTACACACAGTCTTGCAAGAAAAAAAAATAAGCAGGATACTGAATATGTACACAGCATTCCAATTAATTAAATTTCATCCCCCTCCAATGAATACATAAATTGTTACTACCCTTGTTACTGTACAGAGCCTGAATGACTTGCTTAGCATCATCCAAAGGGACTAAAGTAAACTCACATGATCTTGGTTTACTTTCCTATGCTCAGACAAGATCACCTTCTAGATATTAAACAATCTCTAAGGAACCAAAGACTGTGAAATTGGCCATGAAAACTTGAGCAAGAGCATCCAGGAAACAATTTTTAAGACTACTGCCACTAAACTCTCCCAAGGACTCCTGTTCTTGTGTGAACGAGCACTTGTCATTTCAAGTATGAGTGGTGAAGCCTGGAGAACTGAATACCCGGCTGTGCTACCGAAGCAAAGCACGGATCTAATCCCGCCATGAGGAGATGACTCCTTCAGAGAGGCCTGTTATAAAATTATCGAGTGACACAGGGGGTGGAAGGAATCAAGCCCGTTGTAATTGAACTGACTTGAAATAATAAATGCACACACTTTCTTTAAACACAGCTTGCCACATCCTGAGAATCTGGAATCAATTCCTTCCCTTTCAAGAAGCTTAAAAGTGGTGGGACTTTGATATGGCATGAGCATGTTTGCTTCTGGGCTTACAGCCCTCGCCAGCCTGTTCCAAACCTTTCAACATTTTTATATTATAAGACAGAAAAGTTAGGAAAACAAAGATGGAAAAAAAGAATCAGAAATTCAGGGAACTATTAAATCAGGGCAGCCTAGCTGCCAAATACCTTTGGTAAGTAAATGAATCATGATCAATAACATATTGCCATACAGACTTACAGAAGAAGGTTATCACCTGCTTCTGTGCCAGGCATAAAACATAACAGTGTGTGGCTGATGAAGTACTGCATGAATCCAGAAAAAAAGTACGTGTTTGCTCTGTAATGTTAAAGCATTTTACTTCAAAGTCATTTCAATGCATCCAGAAAAAACATGATTTTTTCCATGAAAACTTTGTCAACATCGATAGGTTACTATGAAACTCTTCTCTTCTAACGATGTTGCATTTGTAAGAGGAAACTGTCTTGATAGAAGGAAACCTATTTTGTTAAGGGGATGTTTCAGCCCTGATTGTAAAGCTGCTTGCTTTTTATATTCACATATTTGCCAGCAGAGGGTATCACAATCTTAGAAACAGACATATGTAGCATTGTGTCTATTCATTTACATGCAAGAATTCAGACACACACTAAACCAAGAAATTACAAATCTTGGTTTTTTTCAGTAACATTTACCAGAAAAAATACCCAAAACATTTAGCTACTTAAAGGCTACAGACTCTGATATCAGTGCCATTTCACCGCCTCTCTCAGGATAGGAAATACTGCAATGACATAGCCAAGTGATGGCATCACTTAAAGTCTAAAATTGTTGCATGACCCTGGCTTATTTTTGGCATGTATTAGGTTCTCATTAATTCTCACATCCAGTACCCTCTTACTGCATATACTGCATAAATCTCATTAATTATCCCAACCACTTCACGCCACTTTTCAGCAAAGTTGTAATAGCCACAGGCTGTAGTGAGAGATCATGCTACATAGACCGCATGATCTCTGCTAAACCAGTATGCTACAAAGAATGATCATATATAATTACACCTAACCCACACTTCTCACAGCTAGAGATAGGCTGATGCTACAAAATCCTAGCCTGATATCCCATTCATTAATGAATTCACCTCCCTGACTCCCAAGTTAAGAGAACACAATTTAAACAACCTGGTGTTTGGTGTTTTAGCTTACTTGGTACTCATCACTCCTCTATTCCCAACTAAAATAAATTAAAATCATTTTTATATAACAGTCTGGGTTCTCCATTCTATTTTGGATTTATTAACAAGTCTTTTTCTATTTGTGTATTTTGATCACGTGCAACTGATGTCCCAGTCACAGGTGTGTTTTTCCAGCTTAACCCAAGCACTTGAGTCAGCTGGAGCTAGGAGCTGATATAGAGGATGACTATGAGACATGTATTGCCTTGTTCTGAGAACTGGGTTATATAGGAACCTTTTAAGATGATCACAAACAAGGTCAACAAGAAAAGCTTCTATAAGTACGTCAGTGATAAAAGGAACACTAGGGAAAATGTGGGCCCTCTCCAGAAGGAAATGAGAGACCTGATTACCCAGCATATGGAGAAGGCTGGGGTATGCAATGACTTTTTTGCTTCACCAGCAAGTGCTCCAGCCACACTGCCCAAGACACAGAAGGCAAAGGCAGGAACTGAGAGAATGAAGAACTGCCCACTGTAGGAGAAGATCAGGTTCGAGACCATCTAAGGAACCTGAAGGTGCACAGGTCCATAGGACCTGATGAGATGCATCTGCAGGCCCTGAGGGAACCGGTGGATAAAGTGCCTAAGCCACTATCCATCACATTTGAGAAGGCGTGGCAGTCTGGTGAAGTTCCCACTGACTGGAAAAGGGGAAACATAACCCTCATTTTTAAAAAAGGAAAAAAAAAAGAAGACCCGGGGAACTACAGGCCAGTCAGTCTCACCTCCGTGCCTGGCAAGATCAGGGAGTGGACCTTCCTGGAAACTATGCTAAAGCACATGGAAAATAAGGAGGTGATTGGCTTCACTAAGGGCAAATTGTGCCTGACAAATTTGGTGGCCTTCCACAATGGCATTACAGCATGGGTGGATAAGGGAAGAGCAACTGACATCATCTGCATGGACTTGTGCAAAGCATTTGACGCTGTCCTACATGACAACCTTGTCTCTGAATTGGAGAGACATGGATTTGATGGATGGACCACTTGGAGGATAAGGAATTGGCTGGATGGTCACTCTCAAAAAGTTGAGGTCAACTGCTTGATGTCCAAGAGGACAGTGGTGACGAGTGGTGTTCCTCAGGGGTTGATGTTAGGACCAGCACTGTTTAACATCTTTGTCAGTGACATGGACAGTGGGATCAAATGCACCCTCAGCAAGTTTGCCAATGACACCAAGCTGTGTGGCACGGTTGACAAACTGGAGGGAAGGGATTTCATCCAGAGGGACCTGAAACGGCTGGAGGTAGGCCTGACAAACTTCACAAAGTTCAACAAGGCCAAGTGCAAGGTCCTGCACATGGGTCACGGCAATCCCAAGCACAGCAGCTCTGTGGAGAAGGACTTGGGGGTATTAGTAGTGGATGGAAAACTGACTATGAGCCAGCAATGTGCACTCACAGCCCAGAAAGCCAACCATGTCCTGGGCTGCATCAAGAGAAGTGTGGCCAGCAGGTCGAGGGGGGGGATTCTCCCCCACTACTCCACTCTTTTGAAACTCCACTTGCAGTGCTGTGTCCAGCTCTGGGCCCCCCAACATCAGAAGGACACGGACCTGCTCGAACAAGTCCAGAGAAGGGCCACAAAGATAATCAGAGAGCTGGAGCACCTTCCCTTATGAAGAGAGGTTCAGAGAGTTGGGGTTGCTCAGCATGGAGAAGAGAAGGCTCTGGGGAGACCTTACAGTGGCCTTCCAGTACTGAAAGGGCACTACAGGAAAGCTGGGGAGGAACTCTTTATCAGGGGGTGTAGTGATAGGATGAGGGATAATGGTTTTAAACTGAAAGAGGGTAGATTTAGGAAGCAATTCTTCACTGTGAGAGTGGTGAGTCACTGGCACAGGTTGCCCAGAGAAGCTGCGGCTGCCCCCTCCCTGGAAGGGTTCAAGGCCAGGTTAGACGGGGCTTTGGGCAACCTGGTCTAGTGGAAGGTGTCCCTGCCCATGGCAGGGGGGTTGGAACTAGATGATCTTTAAGGTCCCTTCCAACCCAAACCATTCTGTGACTCTATGATTCTATGAAACAGCAACCTCTGTCCTTTTTTGATCTCACCTGTGCATATGGAGAGAGGGGAAGGGACATTCTCCTAATTAATTACATTTTATGTTTATAAAATGCTTTTTACAGAACTATATATAACTATACAGAACTATATACAAATTCTGCTGTTATATAGGAAAGATAATGCAACAGAACTTGCTGCAAAATGACATGTATCAGATCAAGTCTAGAGCCCCAGATCCCTTTTTGTTTGGTGTTGCAATTTTAAAAAATAACAATCAAAACTAAATATGTTCATTGGGAAATACATACACAGTGGTGCTGTCCTTTCCTTTTCGCACATAGTCTTCACTGCTCAAGAAATCTAACACAGCTACCTTTTAATTAATTCATTATCCGCCATCAAGATTAGCCTTCAGAATAACTGCTGTAGGTTCAGATGAACTGGATAGGAAAGTGGGTAAAATGTCCCTGGGATAAGGGAAAAGCTATTTTTGCTTAGCCCTTGAAGAGTGGAAGTCATTTACTCTGCTGAAATTGAGATCTATTTCCCACATGACGTAAGTCTGCACTGATCATCCTAGAGACTCCAAGGTCCTCAGGTACTTTACTTCATTGATAGAAAGAATATGCAGGTACTACTTATACTCTGATTGTCTGTGCTTTATTCTCCTTGCACTGAAGCACTCCAGCTGTAAAAAATTAAGCTAAAAACTCTTCTCTACTTCAAAGAGGAAAGTTGAGTATCGGTATGTTCAGGGACTGAAGTGTGTCTGGATATAACAAAAGCACAAACCAGCTAACAAAATGGAGTGAGGACATTTGCAGGGAACAAACACTGTTGCTCTCCTGAAGCTTAACATCTTTTTTTCTCTATAATCTTGGTGTGCTTAATTGCCATTGGAAAGCATTTTCCTTTTATTTTTAAGAGTACCTAAACCAGGAGTTCGTTTGTTAGGTAGAGCTAGGGAAATATCCCATTAATCACACTACAGCTAGTAAAAATGTGGAGCCCTGATCACGAGCACTTTGCAAGGTTAGATTCCTTATCTCACAGTAGCGGATATCCGATCCTGAATTCCAGCTCCGTTTATGGCCAGATGCAGACACCTCTAGGACAGCCATTTATTACTGGATGGAGCTGCCAGCCCTTATGAATCCAGGGATTTACATATTGCAGAGTCACTGAGAAGTGACGCGTTGGGATTATGCATGTGGACAGATACCCATGGCTGTTTTAGAATGCAAGGGGCAGCACAGCTGAATTTAACATTTACAGTTGCAGAGCAGACCATAAAAATTCCTTGTAAACAGCCAAGATATTTTATTTTCACTGTAACATCTATTTTGTCTAACTCTTAATTTATCTTCCTTTAACAACTTCCTACAGAGGTTAGCTGAGTATCCCATTAGCATTAGACAAAAAAATAACTTTTTAGCATCCCTGAGAAGTGAAGCACTATAATTATTTCCTTCTGTTAACAACACAAAAATATTAAGGAGCAGATTGCTATGTGACATAAATCATCATTTACCCATTTTCTTCTCATGGATCAGCCCCAGGCAATGAAATATAATCACAAAGATGAAATCTGTGGCAGAGCTGGAACCTGAAAAAATCTAGTCTTCTCTGAATGATATGATATGATATGATATGATATGATATGATATGATATGATGATACGATACGATATGAGCACATGGTGTTTAACATGCTTTAGATCTCTGTGAAACTAGTAATACAAGGTAAGATGTACAACAGCGAGCGACTGCAAATATTCTACTAGATCATCTCAAGGGATGCAGCAGTGTAATTCCATTAGCTTTCACGGAGCAACAAGAGCTTAGACTAGCTGAAGTCTTGCCTCTCTGAGGGGAAAGGAATGTGGAGAAGAAAAGCAATTTCATTAAGAAGACAGTGTAGGATGCGTATAAATATGCATGGCATCCAGCTTCTGGGGTGGTTATTTCTTTTGACACACAAACATGTGAGGGAAAATCTGGAGCTTACAGAGTGCAATTACATTTCTTAAAGTCGTTTCTTTCATTTAACTATTTTATATTTAACGTCTGGATATAACTCAGTTTATATGAGCAAATGAGCTATAACAGCATAACATAAGTGGGACAAGAGTCTGATTGCCACATTTAACAAATTATGAAGGGTCAGGGCACAAGTTGCTCTCACCCAGTCATTCACTGCTAAATTGTAAGTATTAGCACAGTTTTAGGTGCAGTCAACACACACTCCTCTAAGCAGTGCCTGAGTAAAGTAGAGGAGGTAACATGGGCCACCAGCCAGTTCCAGTAAGCAGTATAGGATCCTGTTCTGGTGAGGAACCTGGACTGTATGGACAGAAGCCATGTCATGGCAGTTGGTAAAGGGGCTACTAAGCACTCAGTGGCTTGTTTTATTTACTAGTATAGATGTAGTTAATTCAACTGTGGACATGTGAAATGAGTCCACTGAACCAACCATCTCAAGCTGATCAAGAGCAGTACCTGATGTCATGAACAGAGTTTACAATAAAATGATGGGAGAATGGCAAAATTATTCCACATTTGGTAATGATCCGACTCACCAGCATTATCCTGTTGCTTGGTATTTTTGATGTATGCAGAAAATTTGGAAAATATATCAATTCCTGCAGTGTTTGATTCCCGGTGCTTAGCAGCTAGCTTGGGGTACCTGAAAAGGGAGAAGCAGTGTGGAGAGTATCATCTTGTTACCAGCAACATAGTGATGATTACAAATATAATTTACAAGAAGAAAGGAAAAAGCCCTGTAGGAGGAACTGCAATTAACGCTGTCATTTATCTCAGAACAACAGCTTGGCAAGTCCCTCTTAATAATATCTGTGTCTGTCAAGGCAGGCGTTTGGATAGTTACACAGGGATGGCTTCATGACAAAGGTGCTTATTACCACGATCCGAGATACAGTGGCCTTAAATCAGAAAGAAGCATAAATTTCCAGCAAGGTACAGGCGAGTTTGGCAGACAGCTCTCTCCATTATGAATGGCAGTCGTGTCTAATTCCCTACGCTGAAAATGTACTCCAGGATGTAATAGCAAGGCGTGTTAGTATTACCCAGGTGAAGGAACATAAAGTTTTCAGTGTCTGAATTGTTTTTTATAGACATCTGGTGCAAAGGAATACGTCGATCTGAAAGACCAACACAAATTAATGACTCCTACTGACTTCAGTGGTCTTGGACCAGAGTATAGAAAATTTAAATATCTGATCTCTTGCCTCAGGACTGGCCTGTAGCTGCTGATTCGCTTAGAGGTAAAACACTCCATAAGGAATGAAGCCACTTTTCATCGATTCATAGATTTTAAGGTCCAAATCACAAACCAACAATTTCTTTTTCCCAGTATCCTTATATTAAATCCAAAATGTTTGACTAACTAAGGCATATCTGGTAAATCTAAACCTTTCCTTGGTAGCTTGTTCCAATGGTTAATCATTCATACTGAAAAAATCTGTGCCTTATTTCTAACCTGAATTAGTTTGGTTGTAACTTCCAGTCATGGGCTCTTGTCATGTCTTGACTAGAATAATGAGCACTTTTCTGCCTCCAGAGCCTCTAGTACTCTGTAATCAGTTCCCCTTCCAACCTTTCTAATACACCATACAGCTCAGAAACCTCCAGTTTTTTGCTGTAAAATGCTTTTCCTGGCACAGATATGTTCTGTGGCAATTCTCAGCATCTATTCCAAGTTATTTTTAGCTTTGTAAAATGTGGACACCAGACCCCTACAAAATTTTTCTAGCATTGGTCTCCTTAATTCTGCATACAAGGCCATCCTGAAATGTGTACAGAGAAAACATTCTGCAGTTATTAGTCATACAAGTAACCTTCACACATGGAAGTCATCTCACTGAAGCCAGCAAGTTTCATAAATAAATATTACTCCTGTAAGTAAAGATTGTAGGAGGGAGTGCTTTTTAGGAACTCCTCTTAGGACATCTTTCATTCCTAGGAAATGGAATATTGACTGAAAAAATCCCAAATTCTTACTTTGGAGGTGCAAGAGTCTCTTCCAAGAATTCCTCAATCTTGTTAACATCTGTCTTGACTTCTCCATTAAAAGTCAAGAAAGGTGGGTGAGTCCCAGGAGCCAAATTGTGTAGGTCAGCTGGCTTTCTGCAGAGAGAGAAAAAGTCATGAAATCACTAATCTTTATGGTCAGGTAGTCACACAGATATTTATAGTTTCTAAAAAAATCAGTTTGCCCTTCTTTTTTCTGTAGTTTGTGGTTAGAAGACTTTGAAACTACCCCAAGCACCCTGTTTAATATAAAAACATTCCACAAGTGAAAAAAAAAACCCCAAACCTGAATCCCAACTATTTTGTTGTGCACCACAGACTCTCTAGGCTAGATACAAATCTGATTGAACTTGGTGGGGCCTTTCTATAGGGCCAACACTGGATCATATAACTATTTTCAATTAAACTGAACAATTTTTACCTTTTCAGGTCAACAGTGGTGACGTTGAACACAACTCCTTTGAGCCACAGGATCATGAAAAGACGCTGGGAGAATGGGCAGTTCCCAATGCTTTCTCCATCTATACCGGCCTAAGGGATGGAAAGAGAGGAAAAATAGATTTGAGACTTATTAGTCACTTACCTCCCTCAAGACGGAAAATTGGAGGTTGAGAGAAAAATTGCCAGTTTAAAAATAACTGAAGGTGCCTGTTATTTAATATAGTTTATCATCAACACAAGAATGGAGTTACTCCAGGATTCAGCCTTCATCAAGAGCTTGAGAAAGCAACCTGGTGCCTCTCCTGAGGGCAGCTGTGGGTAAAGGAGATTGTCCCTTGCTGATAGCAAGCAACATCCAGGAGACTGTATATTCTTCCAATTATTCTAGTCTCTACAGGACTGCCTGTTTCATGGACATGCTAGAAAACTCAGAACAGGTTTTCTGCTGTATTTAAGTCTGTGGAGTGCAGCTTATATCAGGTCAAGATCTGCTTCACTGTTTTACTATCCAAAATGTGGACTTTCTAGATTTAAACCCAAGTGGTCTGGACATTCACTCATTTTTGTTCACATCCAGTAAAACAACAGCCTCAGAGACAAACAACTAGATCCAGACAGAAATCTCCATCTGAATCCTTCCAAGGTTCAAGGCAGATTTCAGCCACCGCATTCAGTCTGTTCCTATCTCTAGTACCTAATGAGTTGCCTACAAACCACTACAAAACAATACAAAACTGCTAGTGTTAGCATTGAGGAAACAGCTTATTTTTTCCTCTAAAAATTTATGGTCCTTAGCCACGCAAATTCTGACTTTGAGCCATGGAGGGATACAAATAACACTAGCTGAACTGAGCCAAAGCTGCGTCCAAGGACAACATCCTTCTACAATAATTATGCTTGTGGCCAAAGCTTTCAGGACGATAATGGTTTTGATAGATTTCCATTTTAATTTGTGGTACCATTGTGTTTAAAAGATTCTTATAATCCTGGTGAAGCAACCAACCTTCCGCTGTTGACCCACATGGGTTGCATAACTGTATTTTATGCACACAGTGTGTGTCCGAAAACGGCTGATGAAAGAGCTAAGTAAATACATGTCCTTTTCCTTTGGAGAAAATATTATATTATTCTGTTTGCTCTCATGAATTTTATCTTGTTAATATTCAAGCTGTGAGGTAGCATTTCTCTGTCTTAAAGAAGGAATCACTTCTAATTATTGCAATTCTGTGAAACGTTCACAGCACAACTAGAAACGTTTTGAGATGTGTCCAGTTGCTACAAATTCAGGCGTTGCATGGGAAATGTTTAGCTGAAAGACTTTCTGGTAGGCGTCGTCAATCTTTCTCATGTCTTGATCACAGCTTTTGATGATTCTGGGTTTAAAAACAAATTCCACATTTCCTATCCACCAAAATATGGAGAGAGCATGGATTCAAGGGTTGGAGACAACCATTGTAAAGTTTAGGGCTATGTAAAGCTTTTTTGTGGGTTCAGATTCGGTTTCAAACACCTAGAGGTATTTGGATATGGGGGTACAGTTTGGCTACACTTTTACTTGAAATTATGGATCTGCAATATGTTTGGCACATGGCATATGCAAGAATCAGCAAACAATGTGGGTGAAAGAGTGGTATGGCAACGAGGATGAGCAAGTGAAGATGCATCTTCCCATCTGCCAGAGATGTGAGTAGCCTAGTTGTGCAAAATTCTATTAATTAAATAGTTAGCTCTGTTCTGCAAATTTCATGGCAAAACGACGACAATGTTACCATGGGAATACCAGGCACCACTGTATTGCATGCAATAATTACTGCAAAGTCACATTTATTGATTTGGCTTTGGCCTGTTAAACCACTCCAAGCACTTTTAACTTCTTATCTTCCTGAAAAGAGGCAAATGCTATAGGAGAAAACAGCGATACGACAAAAAATTTCCCCTTGGCTTTTTCACCATCTCAATCATAATCATATCCTTCATAATGGAGTTGGTTAACTGAGTCTACAAACAATATATTCCAAACCTAAAATTTGAAGAAAAACATATCGACAACTGAATTAGAGGGCAAAAGAGTGCAGACAGAAGGGCTGATCCTCATCTTACCTTCTCTGGATTTACTTTGGCTTATAAATTCATTGACTCTGACTCACTCTTCACCTGACTCCCTTCAAAGTGAGTCTAAACCCCTGGTTTGCTAAGTCCTGCAAATACCTTGTGAGCAAAGGGGTCTTGCCTCACAATAACATGCAGAGCTCCAGCACTCCTGCAAGTCTCCATCCTGCCTGGAGGCAATCTCCTGCCTGTCCTCATCACCCACTGCTTGTGCTGCAAGTAGCACTTTCATCTTTTTCAGGAGAGACTTGGGGACACCATTTCCCTGCTCTCTCTCCAACTACGTATTGTCATACAAAGGTTAAGGGTTACCAAGATCTGCATCTTTTTACACTTCTCCGTCCTGCAAGGCAATGCTGAAAAATCCTCTCAAGACCAGAGAGGACTAAAGGGGGGTCAAAGCAGCTGAACAACAAGGAAGAAATAGAAGTGATGGGTCGTGTGAGGCTAAGGGATGCAGTCCTTGGGGACAGGAGAAGGATGTGAAGTCTGGAAGAAATAAGATTCACTTGGAGATCAAACATAAAAAAATTAATTGTGTAGATCAAACGAGGCCTCCAGCAGCCCCAAATGGTCAAAATATCTTCCCAACACTTCCAAAATAGTGGGAAACATTAATTGCTAGAGACACATTGGGAATAGACAGAGGAAATTCCAGAAACAAAAGATAAACTAAAGAAAAAGTATGGTATGATCTCTGTTCAAAGCTCCTGGATCTGGAAGCCAGGCTCATGATTTGGGTGGAGTCTGACTCATGGGTTTTGAACTCATGTGACTGGCATAACTGAAAACGCTACCACAAATCACAAGGCAAACTGGTGACAGAGGAGGGAACAGAATCAAAATCTCCCCAGCAACACAATTTATCCATTAAATTCAGCTCTTTTTCTGCAGAAATTATAGGCAAGGCTCTGTCGGTTTTGTGAATCCTTTCTCACTGCTTCTAACAGCACTCAGTAACTTGGTGTTCAGCACTCAGAAAGAGCAAAACCTTAGTAGGTAATAACTTCAAAGGCTTATCAGAGTGTCTCAATATCCCTTGTGAAGTCCATTAACTACCAGAGGGAGATGAGGAAGAATAGAGAACTTCCCAGGCTTAGTCACTCTTAGCTTCAAAGAAAAACAGCTTGCTTAAAGCACCCCAGTAGTGCCTAAATACAAGCCTGTTATGTATCTGTCCAAGGTTAAGGCTCAGAAATGAAGGGATTAAATAATACCTTCATCAAGATCAAGAACTCAAACAGTGGATGGAAAGAAAAGAACAAATAATTTACAAGCTAGAGTAACACTGTTTATCCATGCTGTTATTCACAAATGAGCACAAAAGCTTTCTCACATAGCTTCCCTGAAGCACAGCAAAAGTGATCAACCACTTATAAAAAGGAGCAAGTTGATGATATATGCACTCTTCCTGCCAGTAACAATAGATATTTCTGATTTAACGATTGCAACTAGGGATAGACTTGAGGCTTTGTGGGCACTAGGATCAAGGAAATAGAGTTTTTAAAGTGCACTATAAGTCCCAAAGCTGTGAAAGGGTTTCAGAGACTCCTTCTCCCTATGGAGAAGGACCTCACCTGAAAAGGGAAATTCCCAGAGTGACTGTGGAAGAGTGAAATAGACTCGAGGATTTCCTGCATGAGACTCTTTGGCCAACGCTCATCCCACTGCAGTTTAACTGAGATGCCTGAGGGAAGGTCTCCTGTGCAGGCAAGGCCAAGACACACATCCAAAAGATAGGCCTGGCCACCTTTCACTTTGACTGAATCCAATGAGTGTCTGAATTTAGGCAGGATGAATGTGGACCCCAACAACAGAAAATACTGGAATTTGTGGAGGCAGAATTTCTAGAAAATTATTTTGCTCCATCTTGGAAACATCACTTTCTGCTCCTGTTGCTTTACACAACCTTACTTTATGAGTTTACCTACTAAAAAAAATATGTTTTTCTACTTAATTCTCCAGCCATTTAAGTACTTCACACCAACTGATGAAAGGTCCTGCCCTGGAACTCAGTATAATCACATTGGGAAAACCCCACCATCACACCAGCTGTTCTGAGTAATGGCAAGAATGAACAAGATGTTCTCCTTCATTATTTATAAGGTGCTCCTCCTTAAATACTTCAACTATTTTTAAAGAATTAAACGTCAAAGATATTTGTGTGCACATGTGGGGGATGTACGGACACATTGCCAAGGAATAAAATTAAGATGGTTTCAGGGTAGGGGGAAGAAAAAAAAGTCTTGGTGATTTTATGAGCTTGTGCCAAGTATTTTTGTAAGGTAGCGGTAGTATCGAGAGCCTCCAACCACTGCACAGCACAGGTGAATGATGTAAACAGGGAGCTCTTCTCAAGTTCAAGCTAATACTTTGCTATAAATAAAATAACTGGAATAAACTTCCTCACCTATTCCAAAAATACTTCAACTGGTACATGCACAGTGACTGCAATGCACACAGACAACTGTATATTATTTTAACTAACCTTAAGAGGGGAAAAAAAAGCAAGTTTCATTTCCAGTTATTCCCAAAATATAGCAGCTTTAAAGAAATATACTATCATTAATAATGACTAAGCATCTAGCTTAAAAATGGCAGCGCTGGAAAGAGTTGCATATCGGAAAGCACTGTGTTTTTTCCAGGAAAAGAATATATTTGGTTTTATCTATTCTCCTTTCATTTTTCATTGCATTGAGGCCACTCTGCACAATGGTCCAGTTCTCTCTTAGACTCTGGGGTAAAGTAGGGAGATATTTTGATGACACTAAAACACATTTCTTTTTCAAAAGGATTTTAACAAGTTAGCAAAAAAACAGTCAGGCTAATTCACCTCAATGTTTCCCAGTAAGGATTAAGGAGGGATTTGATTTCATGATCCCTACAATCAAAATCTAGGCTCACATTACACATGGTTACACCCTCTCTGTTTTAAAATTGGGAAAGAGCCTGCCTTTTGACACTTACTCTTCTTACGCTGAGAGCCCAAAGGGGAAGTGAAAATCCTATTCGAAACACAGAGCAGGCCAGGAAATATCCTATTTATTGTGCCATTAAAAAAAAAAAAAATCTGTCTTAGTAATTATACCACACACACAATAGCACAAATCTCCATTGTAGGGAAAAATCATTGGCTGCAACATGAGATCAGACATGCCAAGGTATTGCTTTAGCAAGGATCATTTTTTTCCAGTTTCTTGTCTCTTTTCTTTCACAACTTCTTGTCTAAATGTAAAAGCCAGTAAGCTATTTGGAGTGCCACCAACGGAGAGGCAAGCTAAGAAGTGTATATTCATAGAGCAGCGCTCGTGGGTCTCAAGTAAGAAGTAAATCTTGTAGCACAAGTCCTGTGTATCACAGGACACTTATTGATTGTGGCTCCGGTTCAGGAAAGCATTTAAGCATGTGCTGAAATACATCCCAATTTAGAGGAAGTCTATGCTTGACTTTAAGCATGTTCTTAAGTTCTGATGATTTCAATGGGACTTAAGCACACACTTAAGTACTTTCCTGAATGGGGGCCTGTAACAACAATAATAAATTTGCTGTGCAGCATTTTACCTTCATTGGACTTTTTCCGAGATTTCATTTTGCTAGGAGCAACTCTGAGCAGCAGCCTTCCAAGGGAGGGCAAGACAGAGCAGAAATATATTCCTAAGCACACACACATGGAAACGGACCATGTGCATATATGTCAAATAAAAATAGAGCATTTGCTAGAAAGACTGTCAGGGTAGTAACAAAACAAAAAGGAAGTGGTGAAATTCTTTAGCCAGCTCCCCAAAAGCCAGCCAAAATGTTGTCCAAGTTTGGCATACATACAGACATATATTCTAGATGCACATAAGCTTAACTTGGTCTGCACTGCTGGCCAATTTGAAGGGAGTTGGCTTGTTACACTCAGTTCAAACTGGTGAGCAGCACGTCAGTAGAGCTGAGGATCTCCAAGGAGCTGCACTTCTCAGACCTCTGCAGTTTTGGGAGAGATGCATTTGTACTCTTGAGACATTCAGGATTTCCAGAAGATGGAATTGCAGGTTGGAGACCCCGTGGGCATCAGTAGTTAAGACATGACAAGTATTTTCTTTAGGTTTGGTAAATCATTATTTTCCAGCTTTTTATATTCACAGTAATGGCAGCATGGGCAGGAAGGGATCAGTCATACAGGTCAGCTTCTTCCTAGGGGTCCTTTCATGATGGTTTAGGATGTTCACAGTTGAAGATCAGTTAACTCAAGCTGGTCCATGCGCCTGATGCAGAGCAAGTTCATCTGCCACAGAAGCTGAGGTCCTGGTAGCAGAATAACTGTGTGCACAGCAATCAACCTGTACAAATAAGTTTCAGTTTCCTCAAGGGCTTTGTTAGAGTCACTGGCCACTGCGTATGTTCTGCATGAAGTATGTTTTGCTTTGAAATAAATTCTGTGATTCCAGAAAACTCAATCAGTCATGTGCAGTTTGGATTTAGAAAACTACAGACTAGACACAGGTAAATAGTCTCATCATGTGAAAATGATTCATGCTATTCCATCACCTCTTATTCTTTCTTTAAAGAACTAAAGGCGCATGACTTGAAAGAGTAGAAAAGCACAGACTGGCCTGACACTATAGACCAAGAAATTATTTTGTTCGCGTTTGTATTTGTAGATCCCTTACTTATCATTGCATGTGTTCAACTTAATGAGAAATTGATAGTAGATAATCAAAGGGGGTAGGAACTATAACAAAACTTCCTACACCAAAATATATACATATATATATATATATATGAATTAAGGCTGGGACCAAAACATTTTTTTCTAGGAGACCATGTTCCACCATGCCCTGCTGTGAGGAATTTCTACTACCAAATCTGACTTTTACATGGTGATGTATAAAGGAAGAGCCCCCAGAAGAGTGAGAGTCATTAAGTAACATCAGCAGTATTGTAGAGACAAACCACATATAGCACATCTTTAATCTATATTCTTTTAATGTCAGCCAAATATCGACTAAAGGATGGGTGGTAAATGCAGGCTGACATTTTCAGAGTGGCTAGCAGTTTTAGATCCTATGTGACAATTTGAAGTCAGCTGACTTCTCATAAGTATCAACTCTCTACACTTGGAAAATCAGGCCATAAGCCACCCAGAAGGAATAGCTCTTTTTTTAAAAGTCTTAGTAAGAATTTTCTAGATCTGCTTTGGGATTATCCCTGTTTGTGAGTGTCTTGAGCAACTAGGCAAAAAATTAATATGACAGTTGAAAAAAAAAAATCTCCATCAGAAGAATATTCTTTTGAGGAGCACACTTGGAATTTGACAAATACCAGATAGAGATGTGCAATGGCTTTGGCCATACCACCTGGGATATATGCCTGGAGTCCCAGCCTTTGGCTACCTGCCTCAGTCCAGCTGGAGGATGGGCAGGGTGCTGGGACCATGCAAAGCTGTAAGAGCATGGGGTTCCAACGTGCAGCTCAGTCAGGACCCGCAGGGCTCCTGGCTGCCCGGCAGCCCACCCACCAGCCAAAATTTCCTTTCAAAATTACTGAGACTATTTCATTTTCCCTCCTCACAGAAAACCCACAGCTTCTGTTCAATAACACTGTGAATGTTTTAAAACGTGTTTTTTAGACTTAGAGCAATTTAGAGTAAGATCTTGAAATTCTTCAAAACCCAAAATTGCCATTCTCATCACAGCTCTCATTAGCAGATTATGCACAAAGTTTGTGTGCTTCTGGACATAGTGGACTGGATATATATGTTTCTTTCATGGCTTGATGGACAAACAACAATCATCCTTTACACTTCTTCCTGAGCCTTTTACAAACTAATAAAGCAGTTGTGCTCCCATCACTTACCAGTATCATGGCACGGGATCCTGTGTACCCACATTAGCCACTGGATGTAACCACAGAGAACAGCTTTTAAAAGCTTTGATTTTTGGGGACCCATCAATAATTCATTGAGAGTGAGACGCCATAGGAACAAGAAAAGAACTCAAGAAATTACAGATGTATAAGCTTAACATATAGAAAGATACTGGAACAAATGATTAAACAGTAAGCTCACAAGCACATGTGGAGAAGTAAAGTTGATAAGAAAAGAGAATAAGGACTTCTCAGGAGCAAATGACATTAAATCAATCACATTTTGTTCTGTCAGGGTATGCAGCACAGTGGGTAAGAAGGAAGCACCAAGTATCTAGAAGCTGACTTCTGTAAGACTTCTGACATAAGTTCCATATCATATTTTCATAAACAAAGTATGGAAATAGGACCTGTATGAAATCTCTGCAAAGTGCTTGTATGAGTAGTTGCAAAAATACTTACGGAGTAGTAACGATCAAGTTTTCTGTTAGTCTAGAAACACATAACAAATAGAGGCATCATAAAGGTCTACAACAAGATGAGTCATATTTAATGTTTCCATTAGCAAAATGGATGAAGGAATAGACAGAATCCTACAAAATTTCCTGACAGCAATAAGCACAGAGGAGTTAATGATAATTCCCAGCAGAGGAGTAGACTCCAAAATGATGCTAAGAAGTTGGAACAAAGTGTCTGAAATCACTGAAATGGAATTTAGGAAAGTAAACCTCAAGGTATAAGATGTAAGAAGAACAAAATCTAACATACAAATACAGAATGGGGAATAAGCTGGTAAGGCTGCAAGGATGAAGCAAAGGAGATTTTACATCAATCACAAACAATATGAACCATCAGCATATGCATCTAGAAGCAACAGCAACAAGATAATGTGATGTACATGCGATGTTCTACCACTACATAACAGTCCTCAAGCGTGTAGAAGACTTTTACAAAGAGGATGATGATCCATTGTTGTTCCTGCCCACAGAGGATAAGATTAAGTATTTTGCTTAATTTGCAACAATAAAGCTTCAGGGGAAAAGAAATCCAGTGTAATTACAGGACTAATGAAACACAAAGCAGGCTTTCTAAGGAGGTTGTGTAATCTGCATTAGTGAAGGCTTTGAAGAAATCAAAAGAAAAAAGTTTGTAAAACTGGTCTCGATTTATTTCATCCTGCTGCAGAGCAGAGAGGGTGCATAGGATGTTTTAAAAATCCTTTCTAACAGTATGTATTAGTGACTCTGACAATAAAGTTGTTCTTGCTGTCAGTGCTAGACGCTTGGTGGCACAGACTTTTGCTTTCCTCTGACCTGCACAGGATGAAGTTTGGCCCTGGTGAAGTCAATGGGAATTTTGCCTGTGACTTTGATTGGACCAGAATTTCACTCAAAGGTTTAATGGCCAGAAGGGACAATTATAATAATCTTTCCTGACCTTTTGCGTAATACAAACCATAGATTTCACTCCGCCTGTAGCCAACATCTTGTGGTTGAACTAGAACATATGTTTTGAATGGTTTTTCAGGACAGACAGATGCTAGACATAGAGTGGTAGTAAAATCCCCTCTAGTGGTGTATGTTTGCATTGCAGGGTGAAGTTCTCCCATGGAAGTCGATCACAAACATCCCATTTGTAAGATTTTGCTAAAGGTACCTAACTTGCCTTGTCACTTATATATGCAATTTTTTTTTCCTATCTATCAGTTGCGTTTATGTACGTGGGTTTAAGTGGTGGGAGGAGTTGGGGAGTCAGGCCACAGCAATACTCAGAAAATTGTCACAATTTTAGTAAAAGTCAGTAGAGATGCTCGAGCATCTCTACTGCTACGACATCTTGGATGCAACAGTGTATCTCACAGGAAGAGGTAAGGACTTTGAACAAGAAATCCACAAATCCTTTTTTAAGACAAATAAACTTGTCCTGTAACATATTCATACCGGATGGCTGTTCATGCTCTGCATATATAGAATGCAGCTCCCACATTATGGAAGCTTATGCCTATAGGGTCATATTCTGGTTTTAGCCTTTTGGTGCTACCTCTATTAATGGATTATACTCTAATACACTTGATCTAATTCCATAACAGTCAATATTAATACAAAATATTCCCACTAACGACAAATATTCCACTGAATTCAGTGAGAGCAGAGTCGTACTTTGGATTCACTAATTTCTTTCTAATAAGTGATTAAAACCACGAGTGGTTTCATGGGCTCTAGAGAAGGAATCTGGGCATGAATCTGGTTTAGCTATTCAAAAAGCACCAATTATATTAGTTTCAAATATTGATGATTCTATATCCTAAGAGCTGATTAGACACGTAAAAAAAATCATTCCCCCAGGAAAGCTGCAGAAAATAAAAGGAGAGATAGATCATTGTCAAAAGGTGTCACAGACAATGCAAATTATAGTCAAATTATTCCTGTTTCTAGTAGATATCAGGTGTAAATAAGGGAGTCGTTTCTCCAGAGCAAGCTCTATGCAGAGCTCCGGTTCCCATTACAATACAAGAATCCTGCATGCAGTTTTTCTTGTAAGAATTAAATCTGGGCACATCTGGAACTTGAATGTCTGTTAAAAATCTCTGAGCCAAGGACAGTAATCTGTTCATACAGTATATTCTACAAATGTTGATGAATTGCAGCCAAATTTCCATGCCTCTAAGCAGTGTATCAGACTAACAAATAATAACAGCAGCCAGGTGCTGAAAGTTAATGCTGAACCTGAAATCAGATCCAGGGCTGAATTATTTATTGAAATTCCATGACTTTATTTGCACTATTAGAAGAGAGAGTCACTTGCAGGCACGGCAAATAAAGGTCTGAATGGTGGGGTGTCGCTGATAAGGGCATTTACCACCATATCAGCTGACCCCAGTGCAGGCCATAATCTGCCTTCGATGGTCTCATTTTGTATCTTATTTAACATCATAAAAATATCGCTCTTCAGTGACTTTAAATGGGATGAAAGAGCAATCAGTAACTCTCAGGAGCTATCCTGCAGTGGGCAGGACTTGGGTCTTTCTATTTCCTTTTGCATCTCCAAAGTTAATGGCGCTGCTGAGGGTATGAGAGAAGTTGCACCCTGAGATGCAATGAATGTTTACGACTTCCACTGAAAGCAGATCAAGTTGCATTGCAAAGGAGCAGCACGTCACAGGCTCAAACTAGTCTTTTGTTTGATGTTTGCGTCTCAGTATGACTTCACAATGCAACCCAATGCAAGCTTCAGTAAAAATTTGGACCAAGCCTTACTGCCATGAGAATACAAATGCAATATAAACAAATTTTCTGGTTCTCAGCTACTCACAGAGAAATCATTACAGAGTTTAGTGCTTAGGGGATATTTTTTCACCTTTAGTATTTTTTTACCTGCCAAAACTGCTGTATTTGCTCACCCCATCACTTACACAGACAAATTTAGCCATTAAAGGGCTGTTGCAGTACAAGGTAGGCTTTGCTGATAGCCATCTAAAAAGGAGGGAAATGAAGCTCTCTCTGAATATTTTATTAAACAAGAAACAGAGAGCAAGTTCTGAGTTTGTAAATGTAAATACCTGTAACAAAAACAAGAGTCTAAGACGTACACACAAAGAGCAAGCAAACATTCCTTGTGACTCATCTAAAAGCAAAACAATCTGCATTTTCAATATCAAAAGCTCAAGAAAAAAAAAAAAAGTGATGCTTTCCAAAAGCTACTGAGAAATTTTGAATAGGTGTGTATACTAGTAGAAGTACAATTTACAGGTATTTCACAGCACAGACTTCTTAAACTAATGTATGATAAATGTTGTGAATAGAAAAAACAGTTGGATCAGTGAGTGGAGTTTGGATCACATTTCTTGTCTATTCGCCATCTCAGTGCAGGATGATTTCTTAAATCTCTGTGTCTCTACTGTTTGGGTCAGTTTGAAATGTTCCAGTGATGTTGCTTTACAAACTTCCCCTAGGAAACGGTTTTGACAATTTTCTCAAAACACATTTTGACTTGATGGTCAAACTGAATTTCCTCTAATTTCATTTTATCCTGTTATCCAGCATAAAAAAAACCCTTAATTAAGTTTAATTCAATGCTATTTATTAAAATAATTATTACTTTTCTTTCATTTATACAAAATCTGACTTAATTATGCCATTGTAATTTTCCTAGCCCCTCTTTACCTCTTACTGTCCTCTTCCTTCTGGGATCCTTGACCATGCTGTCTATTCTCAGTACAATTTTTATTTTTTTTATTCTCATCACTCCTGAGTCCCTCTCTCACCCAGGCCCTAAACCCTCCAAGTGGACCGCTCTCCAAGAAGACTAGCAATGACCCCACCATGGTTGTACAGCATAACTCTTCTCCAGCCTATTCTTTCCCATCATACTTGTCTCAGAAGCAATCAGTAACCATCTCCCCAGATCTCTCTTGCTCACTCTCTTTCTCCCACAAAAATAATACATACCCTGTTCACTGGCCTCACCAACCAAGTCGGTGACAGCAACACCGAAACGACCCCCCCCTCCAGTGCTGTGTCCAGCTCTGGGGCCCCCAACATCAGAAGGACACGGACCTGCTTGAGTGGTTCCAGAGGAGGCCACGAAGATGCTCAGGGGGCTGAAGCACCTCCCTTATGAAGATAGGTTCAGAGAGTTGGGGTTGCTCAGCATGGAGAAGAGAAGGTTCTGGGGAGACCTTATAGCAGCCTTCCAGTACTTAAAGGGGATACAGGAAAGCTGGGGAGGGACTCTTGATCATGGGGTGTAGGGATAGGATGAGGGATAATGGTTTTAAACTGAAAGAGGGTAGATTTAGATTAGATTTAAGGAAGAAATTCTTTACTGTGAGGGTGGTGAGGCACTGGCACAGGTTGCCCAGAGAAGCTGTGGCTGCCCCCTCCCTGGAAGTGTTCAAGGCCAGGTTGGACGGGGCTTTGAGCTACCTGGGCTAGTGGAAGGTGTCCCTGCCCATGGCAGGGGGGTTGGAACTAGATGGTCTTTACGGTCCCTTCCAACCCAAACCATTCTGTGATTCTATTAAATCTTCCCCCACCTTCTGTCCCTTCCCCTGACTGTCCACTCTATTTCTCTGACATTATCACCCAGCTGCCTTATTCAAATTAAACAAATCCCATTTGATGTGGTGGAAATGGAGCATGACACAGGGATCATGCCCTGTAAGTCCTTTCACCCGTTTATCATTAAGTTCATAAAAAGGTGTCATCTCCTTTTCCTCTGAAGACAGTCTCCAACTAAACTCTGTAAGTCAAACCTTTATCCTGCTTTCCTCTGATTTCATGATTAGCAATGCTGCAGACCTAATCACCACTTGGCACTCTTACAAACAAGTTCTTTCTCACAGTTTTTCCTCTCTCAGGCTTAACAAAATAGACATAAAATATCATCAGAACCTTCTTGGTCCTATTGTCTGTTCTACAGGAAAATGTTCACTTAATGGTTGCTAAAATTTGTTTAATCTGAACACTCAGGTTTGGGCTGATAGAGCTGTATTTTGTGCTGTGATAGGGGCACATTGTACTTCCTATGCCATGCTCATGCTTCAGACCTAGATTTTATTCTAGATGGATTAGACAGAGATTTCATGCGATTAATCTACAATCTTTCTAGTCTACTCCAATTCTATATATTTTATATTTACAGTTTTATATTTCATAGTTACAGTTTTACTTTTTATATAAACTATTTTATCTTTAGAGATTTATTTTATATTTACAGTTTGTTGTGCAATCTGTTAACAGGCATGGTTAATCTGTTTCCCAGCATGGTTAATCAACTATAATTCACACCTTACCATCTTCTGGTGATACACTCTTAGACAGGCAATTGGGCCTAACCACCATATCTAGAGAAGGGCTGAATCTCACCCTGCTTTGTTTAGGAAGTTTCTCTGGCAGCATTTTGTTTTATCCTGTGTGACTGCTCAGAGAAGGCAGCAGTATCCATTTGCAGGCTGTCGGAGAGCTGTTAGCCTAACAACTGCAATCTGGAGAACACTATTTGAACTCCATATGCCGAGCATCCGCTGAGAAAAGCTTATTGGAACATCCAGGTTAATGAAGTAATTGAGAAACTAGCATTTGGCAAGAGAATTTCTGACCATTTTATATATATTTGTGTATAGCTAGGCCCAATTCACTCAAGTACCTGAATAACCTCTGAAGAATTAGCTATTTTTTCATGTTTACTTATAATTTTCTCTGAACTTGAGATTTTTTTCTATTATTGTGAAATGCCAAGCACACAGGTGGTTCTTGCAGAATAACACATACAGAGAAGCCCTGTAAATTCATACTTCCAATGAAGAGCTAAACACCAGCCAGTACAAAAACCCTCTTTCTGACAGCGTGGCACAATGTGATTACTACTAACTGCACTCACTCTCAAAGGTCCTGGATATGGCTTTAAATAAATGTTAAATAAGTACTTAAATAAATAAAATATTTAAATAACTTTTAAAAATAAATTTTAAAAAATAACCCTTTGTGCCCAGAGTGGAAGAGATATACAGGGGCTAATTATGAAAAGCCCTTCTTGACCATGGGAGCTGCAGCAAGGTGCTGCCACATGCTCAGATGGGGCTGGGAGCGGTGGCCAAGGTCAGGGGAGAGAAGCATTTGCTTCCCCTGAAAAACAAAATCGACATTTCAAGGTTTGTCTCTTTGTCAGAAGAGTGGGACTGCACTTTCTCTAAGTTCCCCTCCTGGTCACATCCTTCCCAGGCTCTCCAAGGTTGGACCTGAGCAGCTGTCTACAATCAGCACTTTTAAAAATTATTATTGTTCTAGTAGAATCATCTCTTTTGAGATAAACATTGAAGCATCAGGCAGAGATTATGCTCAGCCCAGTAAGAGGATGAGGTGTCACAGTAGACACATATCATAGGGCTGCTGGTTTCAGCATAGCAGGATGGCAGGTACATACTTCCCAGTCTGCAACAAGTCTTCCATGTATGTTCATCTGCCTTTATTACAGATTGAATAGTGAGAAGTAAGACTTACAGAGTGTTTAGAGAAATATGTACTTGGAGATTAACTGAACCCCAAAAGATTGCATTCATGCACTCTGAGGAGATCCTCATGGCTCCGTCTTGGAGCAGGGTGAGTGCTTAATGCAGAGGAAGCAACAGATCATTTTTGAACCTCAGACAAGACCCATCTCTAGAACTGGATCTGGGGGTCAGATATATTGACTTTAGAAAGAAAACAAAACCAAAAATTCAAAGTTAGAGCACCTCAATACAAGAAAAGACAACTCAGTTAATCAAGGCAAAAATACTATTCCCTGCCAAACTGCATGGGCAAGTCAACAGTCAGAGAAGAAAAGTAAATTAAATTGATCCAAATGCTAATGGAAGTCTGAATAAAGGCTTAATAATGAAGGGGTTTGGAGCACTGGATCTTTCTGGCATGTCCTGAACATTTGAAAGAACTGGGCACAGAAAAAAACAATTAAAATTGCCATTCTGAGAGATCCTATAACCTGCAGGAATATTCCATGATTCAACCCCTCTTCATCCAGGAACAGCTTTTTAAAAAATACTATAAATAAAATAAACAAACCAAACAGATCTCCAGTTGCACACTGAATCAGCAGCAATGGCTCATCACAAAACACAGGGCAGTGAAAGAAAATAATTTCCTCCCATGATATGCATTCGTATCTGTTTGAAGCTGCCCATTCAGCAGCTAAAAGCAAAAGGAAAGCAGTAACACAACGTGCCTGTTGACCCACACAAATTGAATCACAATCTAGAAAAACACTGACAACAATAGTGATGATGCATCGAGGCTGGTTTCTCTGATTTCCACTTGTTTCGGACAATACACAGGTACAGACACACACCAGCACCTAAACCAACAATAGCTATATGCAATGGGTGGCAAGGTTCAGGATGATTATTTGGGTGTTAAAATGTCATGGGGAGGAAAAACCTGGCAATTGATATAGAGAAGCACCTGCCTGACCTGAGAATTAATTCTGTATTTTGTGAGGAGTTAAACCACAATGCTTGAGTAGCTGTTACAGTCATTCATCTATGTAAAGAGAAAAGAAGGAATGCAATTTTAGCTGGACAAGCTACTGGGATACACAGATATGAAAATGAACGTTGGTGCAAATGTTTCATAGGAAATGAAGCCAGGGCATGGGGATGAGGCATGACTTAGGCAGTGACAGACAGAAAGGGAATTCAGCTCTCATATCTCCCAGTTTAGCTCTTTCTTCACCTCATTCTCAGGGTCTGACCCATACTGACAGCATTCAGAGCCCCGGCCAAGCCAGCATCTGCTCAGCCTTTGGAGGCCCTTCTGAAGTCTGGCCTTGCATATCCAGACAAAGATAAGCAATCACGTATTTAACCACCACCTGAACTAATCACATCCCATTATCACACCCAGAACACCAAGACATATTTTAAGACACTCAAACAGCCTCCAAACATCATTCCCATCAGGCTGGCTTCAACCAATTTGTGCTGTCTTTCAGAGACACGGAAATCAAAGGTTTCTTCTGTGCTTGAACCAAGCCTTGTTCTGGTTTGTCAAGATATCCTCCATTGCAATGCCTTCCTGGTTTGTAGATTTTATGGCTTGTTTATTCCTTTATTGACTCTAACTATATCTGTTTCATTACAGCATATCTAGTCTTGACATAAACCAGAAGAAAGGGCATGACTTCTTTTGTGGTTCATTCCAATGGTTTCCAACCTTTACACTTACTATTAAGTTTCTTTCTAACTTGACTACATCTGACCTTAACTAACTTTTGATATGTCTTGTTATATGTCTATATTAAAAAGCCTCCTCAGATACATTTAATAGTGCAGTCAAGCGACATTTGGTCTTTTACTTAAATGATAAAGACTGCCTTAAGGATGGCAGTCGTAAGTATTTTTTAAGCCTTAGAATTATTCTTCTTTACATCTTTTCCAATATCATAACACACATTAGCTCTGTATGCAGCTAAAATAGCCAGCCAAAAGATAATCTAAACCTCGACCCCTCCCTACTAATAGCAAAGGAACAAAAAAAAAAAAAAAGCATAGCTGTGACTAGCATAATTTGTGTATTTATTATTGGAATATTTACTGTGAATTACTAAGGAGGTGTGGCATATGAACACTGAATCAGTTGTGCTAAGTGCTGTATAAAAACCAAAAGACAGAGCTATGCCTAAAGGATGGAGCACAGGACCAGAGTGGTGTTCGTGCTGGACCTCCTTGCACAAGGTCACCACTTCTCGGCTTCTGCACCTGCAAAGTGCTGACCAGGACTGTAAAGCACTTCAGAATTGCTCTTAAAAGTCCTCTGGTTTTTATCTCAGAGACTGGGTTTTGCAAAGAGAATCATGTTCAGAGATGGCTGCCAAAGTGTGGAGCAGCCTGCACAGCCTCCTTTGCAGAACTGGGGTCTAAGTATGCTTAATAGCTACCAGCATCTAGGAAGGCTATAGATCTTCTATTATCACTCTGTGTTTTACTACTAAATGTTTAAAACAAACAAACAAACAAACTGCTGAACATTTAAAACCTATGCTAAACTGTATTTTCTGAATTGCAGACAGTTGAGCTTAGCTGTCAAATGTTTTCTGAGATAGAGCATACATCTCCATGGATTAGCTCATCATACTTCAAACTCCACCGCTAGCCTGCAGCAGCACACACTCTTTGGAGGTGATTAGCCCTTTTCCAAACAGCAGAGCATTATACGTATATGTCTTTATTAGCAGCAGAAGTTAGAAAACTTTATATCTGTTTTGGCATCTTTGTGGTTAACAGAAAGGGAAACTAAAGCCATACCTAAATCAAGCAAACCTCCTCTGTGTGTCAACTCCATTCCCAGTATCATGAACAGGTATTAACACCTGAAATATGGGTGAATGGTGAACTGAGTCATGATAATATTTTCTTAGTCCAGAGGAAACCAACAAATGCAAGAGAAGCAACAAAAATAGTCAAGAGATGGCTTTTTTTACAGACTGACTTACATGAGGAGGAAAAAAAATTACTATTCTTATATATAATCTTTGCAAGTTTTAAATATGTGAAATTCAAGTTTTATAGAATTTAAAGTAAATTAAAATCAGCTTCGGCCTTGAATATTAGGCTTTGAACATTCTTATTACATTTTGCATCAAGCACATACAGGTGAATGCCATGGGCTTCTGTCATTTGCTCTGCACACAAAATTAGTGACTATCAAGAATGAGGATTTAGAAGAGCAAACTATCACTATCTGAGCAACTTCATCCTTAACATAATGTCATTTACATCAAAGTAGCTGTAGCAGGGGTAGGTTCAACTCCTACTGTCCTATAGAGGCATTAATAAGTTATTACAACACAACCCTCGTGAAATACATTTCAGTTAGTGCTTTATCTCAGTTTTATGCAGTTGCCAGAAATACATATAAAGGAGCTATTTCAACATCTTCTGGCAATCAGGTGCATAGGAAAAAAATTGGAGAAGCACCCAAGCTCCGGATATACAATACCTCTTAGGCAGAAGTTGAGCCAGAGTACCCTGGGGACCAACACAGAAATCATGGGAATTAGGACACTGGTATTAAATTTTTAAGTCTGAACGCATGTGAGAACAAGCAGAAAAAACAGAGAAGTTGAAAAAGAAGGTACTACAGAAGATAGAAGACCCTGAGAATGAAAAAGAAGGGCAGGAAAGAGTGGACAGGGTGCCAGGAGAAAGGAGCTTTGGCTCATCTGCTGTGGAAGGCAGCTCAAACTGAGCTCCCCACCACACCACTACCTGGCTGGGCACAGCACGGCACGAACACAGCTGCATGAACTCTGGGCTAGAGCCAGCTCATGTCCAGGCACTTCATAAAGCACCCAACAGCCTGTACCTGAGAGCAGACCAATGTCCAATTTCCTCTGGTTTTTGTGTCCAGGAAATCAAGATTTTCAGTATATTATGAGACAGTTCTACATCAGTGACCTGATCCCATCACATGTTTCTGTTTTAAGTGGTGTTCAGGACGCCATGCTGGGGATGAGGGTGAAGAATGTTCCCTGCTGCCACAGCGTGTCCACATCTGGTGGAGAAGGACTAGTATCACCATTTTATCAAGGTGAGTAGAGCCTGAATAACTTGCCTCAGGCCACTGAAGGAGACAGAAGAGCAAAAAAGTAAATAAAGCCTCCCAAGAACTTGGGTGGTAACCCCGCAATATTACTAAGCTTCACACGCTGCAGAATTGGCATGGCAGGACCTTTTCATATTTTGATTAGAGTTGACAAAAAAGACACAAATCAGAGTTTCCACCTGGTTGGAGCTGTGGCTGTTGCTCTGTATTAAGATAAAGTGCTGAAACACGGAATGGAAAGCCAAAAATATGTCGATTTAGATTTTGACAACACTTGGGGCCATTTTAACATGGCAAAACTTTGTTACGGTGCATTACAGGATGGTATCTCAGGTGCTTCATGCCCCAGTCTCTTTTCTGAGCACATCCTCTCTTATACTGCCGCCATGCAGTTTCTGTGGTGCAACAGAGTCACTGAATCAAAGAGGAATCTGTGTTATATCATGGAAGATCCACTTCAGCCAGTGAACACGACCATTAAAAAATTATACATATAGAAGGGTAAAAACATAAACACTCTAAAAGATAAGTTATGGAATTATATTTGAGAGGGACCGAATAATACTCATTTACAAAGAGTCATTTAAATTAACAGAGTCAGAGGAAACATCCTGTTCTACATTTAAGTGTGAGCTTGCAATCAAAAGTTGCATAGCAAAGAGCAATGACATGCTGTAAATGTAATCAGTTACAGAAAGTTCTACCCTTAGGTATTATTAGATAAAATTACTGGCTTTGGAACTTCAAAACACAGCTGAATAAATTTTGAATTACTTTTGTTCCACTGTAATAATTTCCAACTCTTAACTCTAATATAAAAAATCCTGCCAGGAATACATGATGCTGATTAAACTCAGACCTACAACAATCAAATATCTTTTTAACTCATAGCTCCAGATGTACACATATATCACTGTTATCACATCTAGATGAGTTTTACTGCATGTCAGCAATACAGAAGTGCAAACAAATAGGGAGAGCAAGGGGCAAAGAAGGAAAGGGAATAAGCATCTATTTTGGACTTTGTCAGCGTTAAACTTTACTGTGCCAAACAAACCACTTGAAGCTATTTTCAGAGTACCAACTATAGCATTTTAGGTACCTGCTCTGATTTCCTGGTTCTCATAAGATTTATAGATTTTAACACAGTATGAATCCAGCACAAAACCAAACCCTTCCTTATTCCAACTGATTCTCCCTACGACTTTGAGTCAGCCTTTGCTGAAAAAAAGAAAAGTATCATTCAAACCTTTTATTCATGTATAAAACTAACACACAAACTCACAGCCCTTTAATATCTGACTCTGTTAAAAAAAAAAAAAAAAAAAAAAAGAGTAATTTGGAAAATCTTATACCAGAGCTCTTAGCTGCAAAATGGAAATATTAGTTTTTATATCATCTCTTTGCAGCACTGCTGACATTATTTTGCTGATACCTGCCAGATTTTTAAGAATTAGGTGTCATCCAGGCACTAAGTAATATTGTTGCTGTAACGATCAATATGTTACCCTAAACAATTCTTACACAGCCTTCCATCAAAATATATTTGACATAGCCAGGTGAACTAATACTAACATTTAACTTTGGAGCACAGGCAGACGTACTTCCTACTGGCTCTCTTGGAAAGGATCCCTGTATATTTTTGGGATGCTATGTCAAACGATCTCTGTGACATTTGCTGTTCTGGAATAGCTGCAGCAGAGCCATATATTGCCAGTAAAAGTTTCCTGGGGACACTTACTGGAGCTTCACTGTCATCGTTGAACCATGACACAACAACCTGTGAGCCTGATGAGACATGTGCTGCCAGAGATGGAAAAAGAGCAATCTGCAGCTAAACTTAGAGCACCCAAAGCATACTGATGGCTGTTTCTAAGTACAAGCAATAATAATTATGAATATCACCAATTCTTCATGGTGGACTTAAAATATTGTACCTGATTTGACTATGTGGCTCAGAAAAACTGGAATAAAGGAAGAAGTTAGTAGATGGAGTTTATACATATTCAACAAAGTATTTGAATATGTTTCATTTTTACCAGATGTTTGGGTCACAATTAACATATATATTGATGCCATCGAGTTTAATAAAAAGCAAGTAGTCACAGCCATTTATATGAGGAAAAAAACCCAAACCATGGCAGATAAGGGTGTCAGTCATCTTTAGCTATAAACTAATGATTAGATCATGAACTTAAGCAGAAAGAGACATAGTTGAAAATCGCTTCTGAACTTGAGATCCAGTTTCCCAAGCAATCCTAAAAGCATTCCAGACTAGGTTCAAGGTGGCAAGGATAGTGATTATATCCCTGCCAAGTCCTTTTATAAGTTTGGCCTGCTTAAACTATTCACTGCCTGTCTCTAATATTCCCACCAATGAGGCACTTGTCTTGATGCAAAACAAAACCTGCAAATGCTCAGAGAGAAAACAGTCACACAGACATACAGACTCTGGGTTGTATAACTCAGGCTGAAGCTTCTTTAAAGTATTGTTTTTCTTCATCACAAGGGAAAACAAGAAACTTGTAATTTTAAAACATTTGCTAGGCAGCTATTTGTTAATTCATTGAATTTTTTTAAACAAGATTAAAGCAAAATTAGATCTTGCCAAGATAGATGGTTTTCTCTTGACTATTATTTTTATTATTTTATTGAAAATGGTTAATAAAAAGACCAGAGAAGTAACTACTGGTCCAGACAGCATTTCCCTGATTTAACTGGGTCTGTAGTGGAGTTACTATTTGTGATTCAAATTCAGGAGGCCTGACTCTCTTCTTGTACCCATTTCATAAATACATAAAAACTATGGGCTTCAACCCAGTCAGTCCTGATTTGAAAAGGTCTAAGCAAAACAGGAACTGAGTCAGAATTACGCTGAAACACCTGAGTCCCCCTGCATGGAGCTTCTCAAACACATTTATAGATGTTTAAACAAACCTAGTAAAACTGTTTTATTCCCAGTATATATGTTGATGTCTGGACTACTAGTAAACCTTGTAAATTTGGTAACCTTAATACCAATGCACAAGGCCAGCACACTAGAAGAGGAGACTTAGGCTGCTGATCATACACTGCCTCACCAAAATAAGTTTGGAAGAGGCATGAACTGCAGCGCCCATCATCTGCTTGACATCTCCAAATAGATGAAAAATGCAAGATCCATAACCCCACATGCTCACACCACTTCCAGGGTGACAGCTGAAACCTGGCAGAGACTGCACACAGTACCCGTGTCTGCTTTTTAGGGTGGCCATGTCCCTCTTGAAACCTGAAAGGCTTGGCCAACCACATGACCAAGGATCCAAAAAAATGTTATTGCGAGTCTTGGACCACCAGACAGGTTGAACCAGATATTTCAGTATCATTATTCTTCCGTGTGCTTGCCTCTCTGTTATTTCCTCTTTACCTAGAAAGTTTTGCTGAACTTAAGAATGATTTTGTATGGAAGCCAAAAGCTGAGTTCATAATACCTAACAAAATACTCACACTTCTCAAGAAACAGAAATTAACTTTGTGCCTTCCAAATCTGATTGTGATTTCTACTCATCATCAAAATATTTCTTGAGGGTAGTCTATGACTCAAAAAATACAGAGCCTGTATTGTTATAATGGGTTAAAACTTTCCTGTCAAGTTCTCTCTCCCACTTTATAAAGCCATTATTGGTTTTGATAACCTCAAAATTCTGAAACTGAAATCAGTTTTCTTATAACAGTGACTCTCTTACTTTAGAACTACAAAAGCCTTAATAGTGGGGAATGATTGTTTGTACCAGGAGTAACATTTTTATTTATATCTTCCTTTAAGGCTACATTGGAGCAGTTCTCCAAAATCCAGGGTTAGTTTGAAATCACCTTTCATCAGAGATAACTTTTAAAAAAAAAAATCCAGAAAATGCACAAAAATAAATCCCAGAGTGCATAAAATCTTGCATCTCTGTGGGATTTCAGGGATAATTGTGTCTAAATGAGAGGAGAAGGGCATCTACACCCTCCCGAGAGCAGCGACTCCTGGACTTTAGATGGAGCACACTAAATCATCAGGCTGACTGCTTCGTCCTGGCTCTTTCAGCAGAGCGCCAGGCTCTCTGACTGACCGATTCATTCAGGGATCATAAGTTTGGTGCCAAATCTTGCCATCACTTTTAAACATACTCCTAACAGACACAGAAAACTCCATGAAATGAAACCATTGGAGGTGACAAAGAGCTCATAGGTTCCTTGCGTGTCTGTTTGCTACTCCAGGAGACTGTGAGCATACCAGGACTAACCTCTTCTCTTTGTGATAATCCTCCAACAAGAAATGACCGTAAGGGGCCCTACAAATACTTCGATGCTGTTAGTCTTTAAACCATACCTTGGATGGTACTGTATTCCTGAGACATTGCAAATACACCATCACTGTGCCTGGTCATGCACAACGCTCAGCTCCTAATCGGAGGAACAGGCTGAGAGTGGTCAGTGCGTTTTATGCCTTTATGCCTTCAGCTGGCAGATGGGAATATGTTCAATGTCTGAATCAGCGAGTGTGGAAGATGAAGGCCTTTGAGAGATCTCTCTTATTTCTTACACTTGCAAGCACCTTCATGAAGCACCTTCATGAGTTCAAGCACCATCTTCTAGATGGGTATTCAGTGTGACTCCGGTTAAACACCTTGTGAAGTAAAGCCTTACACCTTCTAATTAAAAGCTCTTGCACACCTGAGCTGATGAACATATCCAGGATGTTAATTACTCAATACCACAACAATGACTCCTTGCAGAAATGACTGCCAGCTCACCACTCATTCTTCTACTACCGTGATGATGCTACCATCTTTTGATTGTCAGAAACATGGATTAACAGGAAGTTTTTTAAAATCAAATGTACTTTGGACCATTCCTGTGGTTTGTTTGCTTTCTAGACTGCACTCATCCTGACCAATGCAAATAGACAGGTGTACTCTCAAGTCTTATTTGTATCATGCTTTGTTTTCCATGTTTACAATGTATCTCCCTTCAAATTAACTTTCTAGATATGAGGCACTACTCTAATTCTGAAATGCAAGGAATGTACATCCAGACACCTGTTTCCACTGCAAGCAAAAAACCCGTAACAGTTCTGTGATCCTCCCATACGTATTTTAATAGTCTGTATGTAAAAAGAGCACCATTTCAGTTTAGTCATTATGTTCAAGTATGCAGGTGCAAGACTGCCAGAAAAAGCTAAATATACCTTCCATCAGGGTGTCATTTATACAGAAGCTCTTTGCTTCTCCAGCAGACAAAGAATTAAAATTAACCTGAGTTACAACAAGCTGGGTTAAGCACAGAGCAGGCGCTACCTCCTGATGCTCACTTCCCCAAAGCTGCTGCCAGCGTCTCGCACTACCGCATATCAAGCCTTTTTCTCTGGCAGCCTCTTCCAATTCCTTGTCAAACAAGTTTAGAGAGAGAATTGCTGCCGGAGAGTTTCAGTGTTCACAAAAGGCTTGCTTACACAAACTGCAAATCTGATTAAGGCGGCACCATCTCCTCAGCAGACCTCACCACTCCTCCGCTCTGCCCATGCTCACCATCCCTCTGCTTGTGTCCTGCCCCAGATTTGGGTGGGTTTACTCTCAATCAAACATCTTGCAAGAACAAACACTCGTTCACAAAAAAAAAAAAAAAAATATCTCACAGATCCAGGTTAGGGCACCGTTAGAAAAAGAGTAAAATCAATGGGGATGATAACAAATAGGTGTGATAACCACTTAACCTGTCTCTGCCGTGGCGGCTGAGCTGGCGGTGCCCTGGTGGTGCCCAGCCTATCTGCATGGCTCAGGAGATAGCTAACCTGCATTGGGTTACAGCACGGCTCTCTTGTTTACAATCATCTCTCTACTTGTCTTTCGAAGGCTCCTGCTCTCCTGGATGTTAAATAGAAAAGGGAAATAGAGCAATTGTGTAACACCTTTCTTTTTTTAACCTGAGACAGAAACTGCTTTTATTAGAGACTCTAAGGCTGGTGAAAAACCACCCTTTCTGGTTTATTTGTGCTTGTGGAAGACAAGTTTTCTCCAGGCCACAACTACTGCCCTACATTTTTCTCAATGATCTGTGGATTTTCTAGCTGTGTGCTCATTCAAGGATGCAGGACAGAACTCTTTTCCTCGAGTGAAGTATGAGCTCCACAAAAATCAAGTGATGAAACACTCATTGACCCCAACACCTCCTGCTATTAGAACTTGCCTCAAGTATGGTCCAGCATATTTAGATTTGTCACTTGTCCCAGTATCTCATGCTCATCCAGAAGTTGCCACCTTTCTGTTCCTCTTTCCAGCCTTAAAACAGAGTAAGCACCGTCTCCTTAGCAGATTCTCTCCTGGATCATCCTCCTGTTTATCTCCCCTTACTAATATTCCATTCTTTTAAATTTCATGCTCCAGAAAAGTTTTCATCTGTTCATATTTCTCTTATATGCTCCTATTTTTCAACTTTTAGCTCATCTCTTCTGAGCTGTATAATTTAATACTCTGATTATATACTTTACAATACAACTTTCTAGACTTTTAATTAAATTAATGGCACGTTTCCAAAACATCAAGAATTGCAATTTTTCAACCTAAATGGAAAGTCTCCAGGAAGATACCAATTAATTCTTTTGCTCCAGCTCTGCAAATTATAAGTTTTATGTGAGTCTCTATGCAATTCTGTAACATGCATTATGCAGGAAGTCACATTACTAAAAATGTTCTTTCTGGAGTTATAAATCTTGAGCTGATGGCATGCCTCAGTTGAATGCAGTGCAAATTTTTTCCAGTAACTTATGGATCCATAACTTTACACAATGAATCTGAGCAACGACCTTCACTTTAACAGCTGATGCAGTCAAAGAACCATATATCATAAATACCCATATCAGCCTCAATAAAATAGTGTGGGAGCTAAAACAAATCAGTAGCTAAAGGTTTGCATTCCAGAATACATTTGTGATGACAGAGTGCCAAACAATACCACTAACCTACGTTTTAGCTCACAAACATCTCCATTAAACTCACTTTTGTAGCAACAACTTGTAAGAGGCAAGGTATCTGGATGTATGGACCCATGCAGGTCCATTTTAATACATTAAGCTCTGCACAGATGATCTACTGGGCATTTATGAACCAGAAATTCTTGTAAAATCTGTTTGCTAGGGAAAAACACCTCAATGCTGGCTTGGTCAGAAAGGCTGCACCTGAACTGACTGGTTTTGGAAGATGTGTGAAGAGGCCATGTATACACATCAGGGATGTGGCTGACATTTCAACTTACAGCCCAAAATATCCATCAGGGAGTACAAAGCAATTATATACCCTCAACCGGACAGAAGGGAGGGGCTGGAATTTGCTTTCCCAATCATTCAGTGCTCTGTTTGCAAAGGGTCTGATGTAACTCCTGCATATTAATAATAATCCTATTGATTTACAGGGATGGTTTAGTCTCAGAGAGACCAAACACCTGCATTTTATACCAGCAGAGTGGATTTCAGCCTCAACGTACGTAGAGGCTTTGAAACATGCTCTGAACATCAAAAAATCTGAGCTTTTCACTAGGACAGAGTTTGCATGAAGTTTGCTATTAACTACGTGAAATGGGTTTGAACCGTGCCACTGACTTTAATGGTAAGATTTTCATAATCCAAGACCAATAGATGTACCCAGTTTGAGACAGTCTGAAATCCTACCATATAACAGGTGTACTTACTTTTCTATCTTTTCATTAAACCAGTTTCTATTCTCAGTTACCCTTGTATAAAATCAGAATGAGCTTCGGGCTGAGGAAACTGAGAGTAAAAACTGATTTAGTTT
The DNA here is from genome assembly GCF_031877795.1 of Strix aluco. NCBI lineage: Eukaryota > Metazoa > Chordata > Aves > Strigiformes > Strigidae > Strix > Strix aluco. The sequence goes on along the minus strand of NC_133933.1, from coordinate 126,492,185 downwards.
TCATTTTATTAAGAGAAAAAAAAAAGAAAAAAGTATTGCAGGAAATAATCAGAAGACTGCCAGCTTACCTCAATCCTTTTTGGTTTATGGTCCGTAGTGTTTCAGACCTGACAGCCTCAGCCGAGGGACCAAATGATGGTACCCCTCTGCTCTTCATGCTCTCTTCCCAAAAATGGAGAAGTCAGGATTCTTAGTGAAAAACCTAAAGCCTAAAGTTAGGACACAGTACACTGCAAGCAGCAGGCTAAGAATAACAGGACAAACTCACGAGAAGAGAAATAACAATAAAATACAGGAACTCTGACTCTCCCTCCACATTACCTAATTCTAATGTCATGAAGAAGAAAGCAATGTGAACGTGTGTGCAAGAGATAACAGGCTGTCAAAGCGCCACTTCTGCTCAGTGCCAGAAAATTAAAGTTTGATTATTCAGTAGAAGCTGAGCTGATCCGAGAGTCACACCAGTGTCCAGTTCACAGTGCAACTTACCTTCACAAAAAGCTCAATTTCAGGGTCCTTTCCTTCCCCATTAGCAGGAACAGAGTCTGTCATTTTTCACCCCCAAGGCTACCAGCTGATCTCCCGCTATTAAGTGGCAAAAGGAGGTTTCAACTGCACAGCGGGTAGGTTTCCCTTCCAAACAGCTCTCACAAAGCTTTTAAAACATCATTTGTAATGATAAAGCTCGAAACCAGTGGAGAAAACAAGTTTGCAGGTTAATAAATAAAAAATAATCATTAAAAAAAGGCAGGCAGCAAAGAAGCAGTCCCTGTTACGGCCGTGTAGTTCTTCAGAGCAACAAGTGCTGCTGTGCTCTGGTACAGTATCCTCATCTGTCAGAGCTGCAGTTCTCACTGCCTGCCCAAAATAGCCCAGAGCATAAAACAAGAGGGTGGGGTTAACTCACAGGGGAGGAGACAAGCTCCTGGTACCTACGGCAGGATCAGTCTCTGAGCAAATAATTCTGCTCTTGCCTGTTTTCAGCGTTTCTGTTGTTCCCTCCCTTATTCTATGGCTGGGAGCATCAGTGACAGGGGAAGAGGGAAGTCCACAGCAGGCTGGTTTCATTGCTTTAAGCCACAGTGATGTTTTTTCCTTCTTTTCTGAAGGTTGTTTCTCCTGCCTCTAGCTGTTCAAAATCCTAATATTGTTACTGCTAGAAATAGCAAGGAAAAAAGAGCCTAACTTTTTCACCCTGTGCAGTAGCTGTTGCATCGGTGCAAGGAGCATGCAGAAAGGCAGAGCTCTGCCTTGGCAAAAACACCTGTATGAAGTTCAAAGCAGTGCAGAAGCCAAAATTGAATACTCAGGTGAGAGAAACACCCCGTGGTCCCACCACTCCTGATGGAGTTCAGGAGCAGAGGAACGGGAATGGGGTTACACAGGGGAACGAAGAGCTTCAGGGCCCTGGGAAACTAAAATATTTGGGTCCCTTAACTATTTCTCAGTGTGTCCCTCAGGGTGTTGATTGTAGAGGTGGGACAGGAGACTGATGATATGCTGGAGTGGAGTATGGAAGAGAACTTTGAAGGGCCTCAGCCTGCCATTGACATACTGTCATCATCTATACTCCCTTCCTTCGCCCTGCATTCCTTGCGTGACTCAGAGGTCGCCACACAGCAACCCTAAGCGAGATGTGGTACAGGACAGAAAGGCCTGACACAGCTAAAAGGCGTGGAGGAAGGGAGTGCTGGCACAGGAGGGGAGAGCAGACAAAGGCAAAGGGGCTGGGTGGGACCTCCTCTTCACTGTCATCATTGCCTGGAGGGACTTGGTGCCCTCCTGCCCTCGGGAAGCCCCTTCCTGCACCTCTGCCCTCCCTGCTTGCTGCCCCTGTTTCGGGACCGCCACAGCTCTGGCTCGCAGGCTGTTGGCAGCTTGCACCATCAGACACGAGCAGTTTTACCTTCTCCTTCTGACACAGAGAGGCCTTTCGGGTATGGTTTTGACACGATCAAACACTCGCCTTTCCAGAAAGTGCTCTTAGGTGTGGGCTTTCGTGATGATCTTTAATTCCCTCCCGTGACCTCTAGGCATTTGACACAGGTCCAGAGCAGTAGCAGCCAACATCTCTGTGGCTCTTTGAGTAAGCTCTACGGGAATTTCCCACAACAGCTGTCTCATGTGCACTCCATGAAGCACTGAAACAGTTAACAAGTAAATCTCATTATGCTCTTGCAACTGTAATTACAACATAATCAACATTATAATTAGTGTAAAAGTGTGCTTATGGTTTTTAGATCTAATTAGCACTCATTCAAATAACTGGAAGGTTAACTATAAGAGAATTAAGTGTTATTACTCCTTTGATTTCAAATTTTTACATGTAATTTTTGGACTAGGCACATTAATTACCAAACATTTATAGTATAATTATTCTTAGGCCTACCGGCAAACTTTCAAGGACATGGGCTAAGTGTACTTACATGTGGCAAAAAGAATCATTGCATTGTAATTATATATTACAGTTATAAAAGACTGCCAAAAACATAAGTGTAGTTGCCATATCTCTAAAATGCATGCCTAAATATGTTATCAACTCCACGACTGTAAGCTTTTGTTTTTGCTGAAAAATTGTTTTGCTTTAGCACCTCACGTAACAACATAATTTCCCTTTAATGAGGACTCCTGGAAACAATGGGAAGTGGGTCATCTTGACTGAGGTTACCTGTAGCTCCAGCCTCATTGAAAACACTGTTTTGATACAGGTTTGAACTGCTTTGAACAATCTATATCACATGAGTGTATATATCACCTCTGGAAGAGAAAATACTGCCATCTATGAGAACAGTAAGGAGGTTAATACCACTAATGCTAAACCAAAATGTTTAATTAAAATCAGCATTCAAGATATCGGCACTTATAAGATGTGATGCATGTGACCTATTTAGATATCTATTTTAGAATGAAAAAATGTGCCCTAGAAGTGCCTACTTTTTTCCACTGGTAATAAAGAGAGCCCAGAGTAACAAGCTCAGATAAAAACATTATAATAGTCAGTCAAATCCCACTGTAATTATTAAGTAAAAGAAATCTGTGGCTTTAGTGCCTGATTTCTATGCACGTGTCATCTCCCACTTCAGAAGTTGTGCGTGCCTTGCGCTTCTGAAAGTTAAACTCTAGATGTAGCAATTCTGGTAGAGACTCAACGTGTCAAAACATTTAAATCCTTCCTTCCCAATTACTGTCTGGGTTTAGTGGTGTATTATAATTAGTTTGCAAGACGAAGATTATTGTGCTGAGGCTCAGTAAAGCAGAAGGGAAACTGTGCAATACAGAGAAAGGGAGCTAAGATGCCCTGAAGCCGTTTCCATCCTGACCCAGATATAAGCTACTGCAGGAATGGGCCAGATCCCATCTGGTTCAAGATGCTTCTGGGCAGCAGTGCCTCTGGAAGGTCCCTTCCCCATCCATCCGCTTTCGCCCATGAGGCACCACCCTGCACTCATCCCCTGCCCCTGGACTTGATACGGGGGTGCCCAGAGGCTACAGAAGCTGTAGTGTGAACACCACACATCTGATATTCCAGCTGTGCTTGCAGGTATCCACAGAGAGAATAACCCAGCCCACCTTAAAAAAACCCTCTGATTTTCAAAAATCTTCCTATATAATCCCTAGAAGAGACCACGCAAAACAGAGTCCTTGTTCGTATAAATGTTGTGGTTTTTAAAATAGCTTCTGAAAGCTGAATTTAAGATAAACACTGTAGGAGGTAGTGAGTAGGAGGAAATATATATATATATATATATATGTACTACTTCAGGAATCTATTCATGCATTTACTGCTTTGCTGTCATATAAAACTGACTTATCACTTACATCTGGGTGGAACCTTTTTGACTATAATGGTTATTATTGTCTACACGGCTCTGTTTTGTGTTATGAAATCAGCTCTTTCTTCAGCCAAATTAAGGGTAAGGTACTGATAAATAATTAGTACACTCTCATTTTACTGCAAAGAATGAGTCGCTTAGTTTGGCCTATTATTTTCTCACAAGTCAGAAGTAGCAGAGGCTTTGAGTTACGTACAAGAACTTTAGACACTGAATTATGAACTCTTCACAAGCCCAGTCATTATAGTTTGAGGTTTATGAGATATATAAATGAATATGAGCACATCATCCCATTAATAAAAGAAGAGGACAGCTTCAGAAAAGGAACCGCCACGTCTCCACCACATAAGACCTCTATTGTAGGTGAACTCTGACACACTATCAGCTTTCACAAGCCTGATGTAAGCTTCACTTCCAGCAAAGATTTGTCCCGAGGGGGTGAAGCAGAGGCCAAGCATCCAGAATGTAATTCTATCGTGGAGTTCTCCAGCAGACCGCTAAGTTACCAAGAAGGATCAGGGCAATGAGCACATCCATCCCCCCGTGCTCACTTGGTGCTGCCACCCAGCTCATCCTCTGAGAGCAGGGCAGCATAAGTTTTATACGACACAGGTGACATTCTTCCTGTTGTGAATAAACCTCCATTATGGATGAAAAGACAAAGTGAAATCTTGGTGCAGCTACAGTAAATGGTATTTGGGGCTATGATTTTACCTGGGAATTATTTAACTGCTTAGTTGCCTAAAAAACCACAACTAAGCAGCAAACAGGTACTAAACCAACATCCTTGAATGGATTATGAAAATACACCTTCCGGGGATAGTTCTGAATTACTGGTAATTAACAACTGCATTTATTGCATGCTAGTAGCTTCGACATGCTATTTATTTAACAAGTTAACAAATGCAAGGAATCAATCCAATAATTTTAATTTCCTTTTGAATTACAATCCGTCACTATCAAGTCTTGTTAAATATTCAGAAAAATCAAAAGGGATTTGTCTCAGATATTTGGGGTCAGACTGCACGTTCCCCTCCCTAGACATACAAGACATGCAAGGTTGTACAAAGCTCTTCTTGTTAGTCTTGTGCCAAGGTTGGCTGAGCAGATATTTTCCCTCAACTCCAGAAACATACATTGCCTCAAAATATGTTGGTTTGATGGAATGAGGAGGAACGGCGATTTTGTTCTTATAATCTTATAAATTGTCCCACGCCCAGGGGCATGGAACAAAAGACATCAAGTGATACAACAGGCACACAACCTGAATGTCCCAAGAAATGGGATGGGATGGCAAAAACTAGGCCAGAAAACTTTGCACTCCATTAACTGTCAGATTTGAGATAGCCCGCTCTATATCCATCCCTCTGACATTATAAGTCCATCATAGCCATGAGATACAGCAGCTCTCCTTTACCTTATTATTAAAATGCATTATTTTAGCTCTAAAGGTCTCTGGATGAAACTCAGCTGTTTAACAGAATGGTAGATCACTAGAATCAGTTCAGACAGGAGTTTTGCAAAGTAAGTTCTAGTCCAAAAGCATGAAATTATTTTTATATATGTTTTCACATGGATGCAGTATCAAACTTTGCTGTAACGTTAATAAGCATTAACAACTTCAAGAGAAAAACCCACTGCTGTTCAGTGTGAAGATGGATTTCATTATGGATAATTATCTCAGTGCTCGTGTTGAGACAGTCACAGCTAACCATTCATAAGGAAGGGGCACTTAAAAGGTACAAAATCATCTCCTAATGTTGCATTCAGTAGAGAGGCTTCTAGAGGGCAGTGGTTTATTCCTTTATTTCATTATTTTACTATCATTCCAAAACTGTCATTTCAATTAAAAACAAAAGATACTTCCAAACAGGACTGAGACCGCTCTGGAAAGGGGCATTGTAGAGGATACAATGGAGAGCATTACGGATTGTCCAGAACTGTGGGCTATATGGATAATGTAGCTGATGAAAGGAGGAATGTAGATATCCTCAGGCCTTGCTTTTCAAAACAAATCCTCCATACTGTTAAGCATGATGAAGAAAAACACCACCAGGTAGGTGTGATATACCCATTATTTTGACCCACTGCTGTCACAGAACTAAAATTATATGATTTTACTTACAAGTCTGCAACAGAGTAAGTAATGCATGTCCCGGTCTTAATTTACAAGTGTTTTTAGTGCAAGTCCCTATTTAGATTATTTCTGTTCATTTCTCAGAATGCTTCTTGTCATAAATTAAGTCTAAATTAATTAGGATTTGAAGTATGTGCATGCAAACTAGGATTAAATCGCCCCAGGCAAAAGAGCAGCACACAACACACTACTCCAATCCCAATTTATGAATTATTATTTACAGAAAGTGTTCAAAATGGCATGTACAACTCCTGCAGACCTCAGGCTAGGCTTCAATTCCCCCAGTAAATAAAGGCCCAAAGAATGCACAATTGCTGCTGATTTCATTGGATACATTTCTATTCACTCTGTTGTTTGGCAAACAATTTGGCCGAAAGCAGAGATTACTTTCTAAATTCTGATGCACATTATTTCTAAAATATGAAGCCTTCAGCAACTCAGTCTGAAATTACTCATGACTCAGACTAGTTCCCATGAGTTCAGATGCTGGCATCAGTGACATTTAGCTGTGCCAGATGAAGCCATAATGTACCTGCACAGCAGGTTATGTGCATGGATCTGCAAGCGGATTACAGGATCCTCTGTGGCGTATATACTATTTGGCTTTAAGAAAAGGGCTTCTGCCTTTTGGCTCCCTGATAAACCCGCGCTTGTTCAGTATGAAATAGCAGGGATCAACATCTTTACATCTCTCTTCATGGCAGCAAAGTTTAGCCTCTGCATACATTACGGTCCACCTCATCAATGGCAGTGCTGTACGCCTGGGTTAATGCAGCTGGCTGACCTTCAGTCTTACAGTGAACTGTATAACTCTTCCATTCTCCTTAGAAAATTGCCCTCATTCATTTTTCATTTCACCTTTTGGTACTTCTGTGATAAAGTTTCCACAAAGTTTGCCAGTGAACAAGCTCACTTTCCTTGGTGCATCACCTCAAGCTGTTATTAAATGAATGGTGGGTCGTTTGGGGTTTTTTTCCCCTTCTTTCTTCAAAGTAAGAGTTCAACATCTTGAAGCACCTGACACTGACTTGGTGATATCTCATTTTAGTTTTTTTTTGCTTGAGGACCCTTTTCACCTCAGAGTTAATGCAGACCACCAGGATGAATTGGAGCAATGTGTTTAGTTAAGCACAGATGTGAACCCCTCTGCAGCAACTACACTTTCAAGTTAGTTGACTTCCACTGGTGACCACCACATGCAGGTTATGAAGACTTCAGAGACCACATCCCACATCCTTAAGTGAAAGACAGTAGTGGCAATTCTTAAAGAAGAGCTGAGCTTAAGACTGAAAGTAAATCTTAGTGTGAAATTCAGCTCTGAGCACAGTCTGAATAGCTATGGGGTCTTGTTTGAGTCTGTCAGAATTGGGAATACTGGGTAGTCTAACCAGAAAGATGTAAGATTTTTTTTCACTTAAAATTTTTCATTTTTTCCTGAAATCACAAAATTTTCACAGAGCACGTAGCAGGTATCACTTTTATGAGGAAGGTGTGGGCCCTTGGTCACTGGCTGTAATGCCTGGAAGCAACCTCAGAGATCATTGAAATGTCAAAACCCAGAGTCGACTTTGCAGTCTTGCTGCTCTAACCTTGGTGACAACTAGGATACAACTCTGGAAAATGGACTAGGTTTTCCCAGGAGACCTAAATCAGTTAGAAAAGTGCTAATGAGATATGGAGCCCTTTACTACCCATTCCTAGGAATGGGTAGTAAACTCTCCTGGCAGCAAGGAGAGTTGATGCCAGAATAATTCATAAATATATATAAAGGTATATATCATAATGTTGAGAGAAAGCGTAATTCCTCCTGCAGAGGATGGCACCAGTAAGAGACTCTCAGGTTACCTCTTAGCTACACTTTAACACAGAAAATTGACTTCCAGACAGGAAAGCCAGAGTTCCAAAGGGTGAAGTCAAGTGTACTGTAAGGATTGACTCCTCTCAGCTCTGTGTCTCAACTAGGTGGAAGCCCCTGTGTGGGACTTTCTACTACCTCTGCTCATGCTGGGTCTCCTGACCAGAAAAAGAAGACTTTAGTCTACAGAACTACTAAACCAACATCCTCTGCAATTATCTCATTTGCTATGAGAGATGTATCAATTAAGAAAATAAAAGGTAATTGTATATTCTTATGAAAGGGAAAATGGCTAAGCAATTACAAGTGACCTTTTCAGAACATCAAGTATCACGAATCGAAACTGAAGGCAAGTTAGCCAGGTCATCTATCAATCTTGTAGGAAATCATAAACCTTGTAGTATATTATTATAAACAAACAAAAAAAAAAATACTATAACTAAACTGAAAGGAAATCCAGCCATACAAATTCCATAGTGAAATGCTTCACAAAATCAAAGAGGAGGACTCAGAGCAACTGGAATTAATACATGAGGGAATAGTTTACTATTGATAGGGCTGACACTGCCACCTATTTTTAAGACTTCCTAATGCTTTCCCTGATTACACCCTATTTCAATTCAATGTAACTTTTGCCAGACTTTAAAAGGGGAGCTCTTCAACACAGGTGTCTGCTGTCTTTATTCATCCAAAGCACTTCAGACATCCAAAGGTTTATCTTCTGATGCAATCAACTGAAGTCACTTCCCCCAAAGTCTACAGTTTAAAACAGAAGACAGGCAGAGCTTGAAAGGGAACAGAATGCAAGGAAGTGACCTGGTTTCCCCAGAATCAACAGCAAGCCTAAGAATAGACTCCTGAAGTCTTCAATGCCAGCCCAGTCAAACCATTGTCAAATAAAAACACATTTGTTTTTCAAAGTGTTCAGAATTCCATTGTCGCAGAGTATGCTCCCTATATGGGAGATTATGTGATTATATTTACACAAGTACAATGTTCTTGTACATAAAACCACAGATATTCTGCAGGCACACTTCCAAAGACATTCCACCGGCCCACCTGCCACGCTCTGCTCAGAAAGTCTGCTTGGAAAATCTCATCTTCAGTTTGTGTCTTTTTCTTTTTAAAGTAGAACTTGGTTACTTCCCCATGAGTCACACAGTCCCTTGTGTCTTTATTTGACAAGTTAATTGTTAAGTGGAATTAAGTAGCAGAATGTTCTTTGGTCACATATTTGCAGGGACTTGGAGAACACCGTCTCCTCCCTCGCTGGCAGTCGAGGAGGGAATGCCAGGGCAGCTGTGCTGCTCGCTGGGCTTTTATACCAGTGCTATTTTTAGCTGTTATCAGACGCGGTGTGTGGGGCCAATCAGCGCCCGATGCCTGCAAGAAACTCTGCTCCCGTCCAAACTTCATTCTCTGCAATCTCACAGGGAGGAGCCACATGACTGTGAATTTGCTGCTTCAAACTTCTGCTGTTTGTCATATGGGCTCGTTAACATGGCAAAGTGCTAGTACACCAAAGTACAGGAATAGTTAGGACCATGGTGAAGTTACTGATTCAACAGACACGCATCCTACCTACAGTTGGTGAAAATAAGTAAATTTAAAGTGCCTCATAAAGGTCAACGAAGTACACAATCCTGCGGTATGATAGATATGTAAAACAATCTGTGTGGTTTTTACAAAGGTGTTCTTTTTATGCCACCATGTAACTATGCACTATGTAACTAGAAACTATTTATCACTGATTATATCACATGTGCTCACCAAAGTGAAGACTGGTGCCTCTTCAAAACAGGTCACATGGTATCTAACAGATTTTTGATACTGGACCTTTGTCCAGTATATTTGTTCAGTATCTTTCCACAGAAATATGACCCTGTAGTAACTTTAGGTTTTGAGAAATTGATGGTGGGGTTAGACTGCTCAGTCATAGACCTCCAGGGCCGTGTGAGATGCCCTGATCCCACCCAGCCTCCAGCAGTTGTTTTTCACAGGAACATGTTAAAGTACTTGAATCACTTCCCCAGATGAGAAAGCGGCTCTTTCTCAGATGGTGACTGGTCAGATTTAACAGGGCATCAGAGTTTCCTGTTAGATGATCTGCAATTTAACGACTGACCTCCTAGAAATTTAGACTGGATTAATTCCTTAGCACAGTCTATGCTGAGTGCTGGGATGTTTAATTCAAATAGATAGTCTTGGAGGTTTGTGAATGGCCATTTCTAGCCAAAGTAAGAATTAATCCTTCTCCATATTCAATATCTATCCCCACATGGAAAGAGAAAAGCAAGCAGTTCCGACCAGTTTTCAAGAAATCTTCTGTCTGACAGTCAATCATTAAAACAGATTTCATAAATTTTACACAGATGAATGCCCAAATCCAAACAATCTTCAAACTGCATGTACAGAGTAGGCATCAAAGTATCTTGAGTAATATCCTGTCTGCACTGAATCAGTGCAAAACTCTCATTAATTTCAGCACAGCTTACATTTTCAGTCCAAGCATGCTACTATTTAGAAATAACCCTGAAATCTCACCAAGACTGAGCAAACAGCATATTAACCATGATCCACACTGAATCACTTGATTAAAAATACTTGCCCTATAGCCCTTTATGATATTTGTCTGAACTGACAAGTTTAATTTTCTTTAGTCCCCAAAATGACAGAGACTGAAACATTAGATGTTGAAATAAAAATATAGCTATTGGTTTCTCATAGTTTCATACCTTACATCTAAATTTGTCTGTAGTTTCTCTACATGACAACTTTTTAAATTAGGTAAGCTCTCTATCTTCATAAGGCAAAAGATGGCATTTCAGTGTTGTCCATTGAACTCCCTCTTACTTAAACACTATGATTCTTCTCTAAACGTTCATCAGCTTTAAAAAAAAAAGCCCTGCTTCCTATTCTTCCTGTTCCCAAACCCCTGAAGTATTTAAACAGAAACATAATTTCATTATTTTAAAATGATTGAGAAAATGTGAATTAAAGTTCTTAGATGCTATAACATTAGGCATGTAGTTTATACTCTTTATGGATAAGCATCAGAGCATTCAGCATGCTGCAGCACTGACCTCTTGGATAACCTTTTTTTTAAACAACTGGGATAAACTGGGTTTAGCCCAAAAACATATGAGGATGTCTAAGCACAAACTGATATAAAAGAGTGCAGTCTTCATTCTTAATGGGCCTTCTTGATGGACTGTGAATAAAAGCCCATGATATGTGCAGGAAAGGTTACCTTCCATGCCTGAATCACAGTGTGATAGTAAAATAAAATAAAAAATAAAACCCAAAAAACTGGACTCTCAGGTCAGCAAGGCTACTTCATGAAATTCAGGATTCCTGAATTATTTTCTCCGGTACTTATCTGGAAATTCCTAGCTAATAAACATTAAAATTAAGAAGAACCTCTAATGACATTAAAAAAACCCAATTTTATAAGTTTAAATTATTTCTCCTGGTATTCCTATTTAATGAGGACTTGCCAGTATCATTTAGACACTTCACTAACCAGTCACATGCCTTTCCTGGCTAACAGAGACCCTCTTGCAATGAGGGGCCACCGAAGTATCACCGTTGCAGATAAGGATGCACATATTTACAGAGGAAGTATAAATCTGGGGCAAGTATAAAACACTTCTGTTGGGCAGATTTTTAATTAAATAAATTTTAAAATAAATCAAAAAATGGTACAAATACATGTGAGCAGAGGTTGTCAGAAGAGAGATTATATACATATATATTCAGATGCAAAGTTTCCACTCTTTCCATTTGCTTCCAACCAGTCCTCAAGCTACGGGTATATAGTGACGAGCTTCAGATGCCGATTTCCCAAAAAGCAGTAGCATAGACAAGTGAACAACCCCATCTAAATGTCAGTTAAGGATCCAGAGAGAAGCCCTCTGAAACTGTTGAACTTAAGATTCACGAGCAGTACCTGTGAGCACTCTTAACACCAATGTCCTGCTGGCGCTCTGCAGGTAGACTAGGGGAACTTACAATGTTGATAGAAAAACATTATTGTTGCTGAAAGGAAAACAGGGGTCAGGATAAGTGAAAAATTGTGAAAGGCACCAAGAAATTAATGAAGCTTTTTCTGAGTGACTCTAAGATGTTTACATCAGGACATTTCACCTCAAATAGAATGATGTGTTTACTTAAACAATCATAGGTAACTTAAACCAGGAGGTTATTAAAAGAATCTTTTTGCTGCTTGTTTAGTCTAGCTATAAAAGTAGAAGCAATCTGAGACAGGATGCAGCTGTGAAAGAAAAAAAAAAAAAAAAAGGCACCTTTGTGGAAAGAAGATATGTGCAGAAGGGGATTACTATGATGACTGGCAGAAATGGAGACAAAAAGATTGGCTGGTTTAGCCCTAAAACATCTGTGGATGTCTAAGGCTAAACTGATTTTAAAAAGCACTAAATGAAAAAATGAATGCTAATGGACGATTCTGGCACAAGTACGAGGATGCATTAGCTGCACGTGAATAAATGTCATTTGGAAATGAGAGTAAGGTGTCAAACCATCAGAGCAGTGATGTTCTGAAGCAGATTTCCAAAATGAGTAACAACGGCCACTTAGTTTTTAAATCGACCTTTATGAATTATGTATTATATGATGAGGCTGTTTGTGACAGAAACGGGCTCTACTTCATGTCCCAATAGGTCACCTCCATAAATTTTTTTTCAGATTACCAGGAACCCAAAACAAACAAACAAACAAATCATCTTGGTGAGTGTGCAAAGATATTTACCTTTCTGTGCCCCATTTTTTATGAACATATAAGCAGGAACATATTGGGTTTTCTCTCAAAGATGTGTTTTCGAGATTTATTTCATTAACACTTGTAGACTGCTTTGAGGTGACTGCATGGAACTTGCAACAGAAAAATCAATTAACTTGTGAATCAAAACCCTTTTTTCAAACGCTGCTTGCCTATACTGAAACCAGACCTGTGCGCTAATAAATTCGCTTCTCATCTATTCCCAAATGTATCGTTACAACTTCATGAAGGTCACTGACGTCTTACAACATTATCAGAGACGTACCAACAGTAAAAAGTCAACCATAATTGTATGATTAATTTATATTGAAAGAATCATCTAGATGTCTAAATATAAAAATCACACCTGCAGAAAACAAATCAATGACTCATTTTAGTGCTGTCTCCTTTTTTTTTTTCCCCCCGTGGAAGGTAGTTTCATACAGGTTCCTAACATTTGCCATTAAGCAGTTTTAAATATTTAAAAAATTACCACTGATACAGAAAAATATTCAGATGTTCCCTTTCAGCCACCATCAGAGTGTATGAGAGAACACTGAAAATATTTCTCACGTACCAGTTGCAGAACAGCGGAAAATTTCCCTTCAATACTGGGTTTTATGACCCAAAGAAACAAAGCAGATTTTCTTTTCACAATTAAGATCTTAAGCTGTGTTTGAACTGGTACCTAGGAATTCAAACCTTTTAAATTCAGTTGTCTTTTCTCTTCCACTATGGTGTCTAAAATAAAAAGTAACTACAAATGTAGTTGAAAGAAACATCTACAGAGGTTGCTGTTAAGAAAAGGATAAAGGTTGACTGAAGTTAAAGAAAGTGCTGGTTCTCAGTCTTGGAAAGATGCTAAAATGTATCAGATGATTTTATCTGATTAAATTAGATTGTCCAGTGAACAGCCAAACTGTCCAACATTGCTGTTTGTTCACTGTTACACTGTTTCTGAGTGTGGACATGGGGAAAAAAAAAAAAAAAAAAAAAAGAAAATCAAATAGCCGGGGTGGGGGGGGAGTCAGTCTGGAGTTTGTTTCCAGATACCCATTATCAGAATTACCTTCTAGTCTAATCTAGTAATCCAGGCTTTGTATTTAAACTGTCACTGGTGGCATTCAGTTTGTTTAACTTCAGGTGACCATGCCATTGCCTGCAGTGAAAGTTTATGGCTTGATTCAGTTGCCTAAACCTACATATCTGGAAGCATTTGAGAGGCCCTAGGATAGCTGAGGAAATATGTAAACATATATGAGAAAGGATCTATGGGACAACCATGGACTTCTGCAGAGGCAGCTGGAAGCCAGGAGGGAAACCTTAAGGCATCTAAAAAGATCATTGCCTGGAAACAGCACTGGTTGGAAAACTGAATCAGGCCCCTACTTGACTCAACGAATGGAGTCTACAGAACAACTAACCTCACCCTGCAGCTGATGCCTACACTTGGCCACATGAATTAACATCCCACTGCACTATTTCAAATAGTTTTTGCTGCAAAGAGAGCCTAGATATCCTACAGAGATGTAGTTAATGGCTTACAGACACACCTTAGGTCAGGTGAGCCAAATCCAACCCTTGGTAGCTAAAGAAAACAAAGAGCAGAGCCAAAAAGCATCTTTCTTCTTGCAGATTCCAAAATAATTTACATATTACCAGTTGCTTTGCAGGGACTGTCTATTACTTAGTGTTTGTAAAACATCAGCCTCAGCAGAGCTGCTCTTTAGGTACTTCTGCAATAAACAAAAGTACAAATCCCTCTATATTGGACAGAAACCATTTTGACAGTACTGCTACATAGATAAGTTGTCAGGGACAGCAAAAAAGTAATCAATCCACAAATCCAAACATTTTCCTTCCCTAAAATGTAACAAAAGGAACTGAGATGTTTCAAAAGAAAACAAACCAGACTGGGATAACAGTCTTATTTTCAGAACATCAAAGAGGGAGTCACAAAAAGAAAACTATAAGAAAAAGCAATGAGTAAATAAATCCTGGTTTAGTTTTCTCTCACTACGACCTACATATTTACATTGTATTTGCTATTGCTGCAATCGCTGTGCAGTAACAATTTCCTAGACAATACAGGTCTGTATTTTGAAGCTGTTGCTACGCTACTGTGCTATACCCAGCCACAGTCGCTGCTGGAGCCAAAAGCTGAAGGTGGCCCGAGAGTGTCAACTAAAGATTGATTCACAGACCTTCCTGGGGACAGAAGAGGTGCATGAGCAAGGCACAGACTCAGCAGAGGTCAGAAGCAAGACCTTTTACCCTTTGTATCCAAAAGATTAAGCAAACTGCTATGACCTGCTGCCAAAGCACACGTTCTGTTCATGACTGATAGTTGGGGAACTGCCTGTTATCTGTAACAGAACTGCCATTCGCTAATCTTTTCACACAGAGAGTAATTCAGATAAGCATAAATCAAGCTATGAAGAGACCCACAACACAGTTTCCCTCCTCAGAAATACGGGTTACAGAGCTACTAGGCTTATATGTTAAGACTTAAGAGATTACCAGTCTCCTATCCACGACAGGGTGTAGGAGGTAACCATAAAGCCGTGTTGTGTCTGCAGAGTACGGTGTGGAGATACTACAGCTCTGTCTCTATTTTCTGAGTTAGTAGAGCAAAAGCACTGGTGACAGTACGCACCACATCGGATTTATATCAGAGCAATTCTCTGACTTCAAACCCATACTGTTTTCAGTGACGGGTGATCAGAGTCTTATCACATCACTTGGAGAAACTTAATGCTCCTGAAGTCAAATGGCAGGTGCAAACTGTGCGACAGTACTGCATTACAGCTGCTTGCAAACAGGAGAGTAATAACTGGTTGAGACCACTACAGAACCATTTATTAGGAAAATACCAGGGCTAGAAGACGAACTTTTCAATCCTACACAAAAATGTTAAAGGATAGGATACACAAATATGCTAAAATACAGCAGATAAAGTGGACAGAAGATGAATTAAAGAGCCACTCGTTGTAGTAATTTTTATTGGCACTGCTAAATAAACTACCTGTACCTGAAAACCAGACCTTTAAGAAATATATAAATTAACTGGAGAGAGACTGGAAAAGGTGAAGAAAAAAACCCAAACAAACCCCTAAACAAATAAAAAAAACCCAAAACCCTCACAGCACACCAAACCACTCAAAGTTTAGAAAAGATTACTCAAGCTTGAGGGGAGGCTGAAGGATCTGAATTTGCTTAGTCTAGGAAAGCAAAGACTGAAGGAAATTTGATATCTGTCTTCTAATACATAAATGACCTATCTATTAAAAAGAAAAATAGCATAATTCAGAGTGACAGAATTTTAATAAAGGAAGATATTTGTCTCAGGAAAATAGTTAAGCATTGACAGAGACTAATTAATATAAATGCTGAATCTGCATCACTGAATGTTTTCAAAGAAGCATCTGTTAGGGACAGTCTAGATAAAACTGAGAGCAGGAAGACGCATCTTACCACTTGATATTCACGTCTTGTATTTCTATGCTTAATCGTACTTGTAAACCATCTTAAGTAAGACTATTTGCAGCAAAAAAAAAATCCATTAATTTCATTAAAATTGTCAAAAAAGGTATCATGTTTGGATATTGGCTCCCCATTTCTTGCCATGCACATGTTAACTTCAGCATGTTGCATCTTGGTCTGCAAATCTGCCATGACTGGAGAACTCTGAAAATAGTTCTCAGATCTTTTCCTTGCTGAAGTTTCTCAGTGAATACTATTTAAAAGGTGAATTATGAATCATTTAACCTTTTTCTAAGCTTATTCACAAGACCAAAATAATACTTGCTTACTTCCATTATACTCATTATAAAAAATATTTTTAAAAGCTAAAATGTCATAAGAAGCCAAATTACTATAATTTTATGTACATATAGAGAGTTACACCTGCCACCTGGCTTCAGCCAGAACTGATTTTACTACCTGCAAACCTCAGTGGAGAAGATATGGTTTAACATCAGCTTTATGTGCTGTATTGGAGTCAATTAAAAGACTCCCTGGCTTGCATTGCTAAACAGTATTTAGACACCCAGTTATGCTTGCAAATATCTACCACCCCAAAACTGTAAAGTATAGTTGTTTTACTCTATAGACTATGAGTGTAGTAAGAAATAAGTGGTTGAAAATTTGAAAAACAGATATCCTGATTAATGGCAATACCCATCCCTTTATCTGAAACCCCCTGCAGGACTTCCTACCGAAAGCTACAAATGTTTATCTATGCTGGGTACTATTTTACTTTTCATCTGCTTCTACAAAATGCTCAGTTCTGCTCAGCAAAGCACCAGCATAACCACTAATTTAAGACTGGGCATCCACATGGTTACATGACAATTTGGTTCTGCTCTTTTCAAATAATAAATGCTAAAAATTAGCTATGTCCTGTAACTTCATGTTCTAAACCATTAATACACATTTTTAAACAAAACTTTCTCAACAGATACCAATATGCTCCAGAAAAGCTAACTCAGTGGGAAGGAGCATGATTTTTGCAGTGATATAAGCAATTAACCTCCCTGTCCCTGTTAACAACATGGTCCTAAGAGTTCAGCTCAACTTCGTGAGTCAGCAGGGAGCTAGCACAGGGTTGTGCCATCAAGTTAGAGCCCTCAGGCCTTCCTGACTTGGAAACAAGGGAGTAGGAAGCATCTTGCAGGAAAACCAGAAATGTCCTTTCTTTCCCAGCTACTGATTTAAAGGAATTTTACCAAAGGATGCAATAATCCCAATGGAAACAGCTGAAAGTTTAAGTTCTGAGGTACAGAGAAGGTAAAAGCAGTATCTTTCTTTAAACAGCATTCTTAAATATAAGCACTGATATCCAGTGAAAGGACAGGAGGCAACAGGCACAAATTGAGATACACAGAATTCCATTTAAACATAAGAAAACACGGTTTTACCATGAGGGTAGAATACTGGACTGGTTGCACAGAGAAGTTGTGGATTCTTCAGCTTTGGAAATATTCAAAACCTGACCAGACAAGGCCCTGAGCAACCTGCTGTAGGTGATCCTGCTCTGAGTAAGGGCTTGGACTAGATAATCTCCAGAGGAGCCTTCCAGCCTCCATAACTGTTACCTCAGTGCAGTGATCCAACGTGCATGTTCACAATGCTAAAACACTGTATTCAATTTATATTGTTTGCATAACATGAGGCATTTATTGCTTGGGGTAAAGAATCACCTTCTTTCTTTTGGGAACTGTGCTCCTGTGGCACAAATGTGTACAGAGAGGGTATAATCTGCATCCAGTCTCAGGCTGTCAATAAACCAGAAGAAAAGAAAATAACAGGGACTATTCTTTAAATAACAACTCAAGCTTCAGAAAAACAAAAAGTTAAAATTTTCAAAGAAACTCAACCTTTGGGACAAGCACACTTCTAAACAGGGAAATACAGCATGCAAGTGAAAGGTTGAACCTCTGAGCAACAGCTACAATTAAATCAAGCTGTCCTACACACTCAGTAACATTGCCTGTATGTCAGTCATATTTCTGTTCAAATTGCAAAGGCTTTTGTTTGAAGAAATTGCAATATTATTGAAAGGGCATTAAGGTGGCTCTGACAAGCCTGGACATGCCGGATTTACACAAACGTCTCCATGGTGGTACATGCTATATTTTGCTATTAAATGTACACGGAATACCTTGACAAAAGCCAAAATTTTTTACTTTATAGCACATCCCGAAATAGTCCACTGGTGATGACATACTTATCAAATACTGATAATCAGTGAAAGGTGAGTTAATGTGATTTTAATATTTTCTTTGTGTCTAATAACACAGAATAGACTACAGAAAAGATTATCCAATCTGAGTGAAACTACAGTCCTAATGCAACGGTACTTACAATATTCTGGTGAAGTTAAATTTCTATTCTAGACAGTGCACTTCAACTAAGCCAGCTGGACTGTAAATTAGATACCATTTAATCTTCCCACTTTCTCTGGTTTTCAGTCTGCAGCAACCTCTGTCTGACACTCACATTTCCAGCCACTCACAGAGATTTATTAGTGCTACAAACAAAGGAAGGAATAAATAGTGGCAGAATTGTCATTACCACTATTGTCCCACAGCAAAAGGTCCTCCTGTCACTGTTAATGTCTGCAGAAAAGAGAAAATCCAGAAGATGAACCCAGTTTCAGAGTAACACTGGCCTCAGGTGGTCTAGAGACCATACAAGAAGGGAACGGTCTGTGAATAACAGCATTGACACAACTGAGAGATTTGGTTCCTACGTGCAAGAAGCGATAGCCCTCAAATATTTCACAATTCTTGTTATATATTACTCTATGACCTTCCATTTTATAGGCTGACTTTTGCTATCTGGATAATTAAAGATAACAAAGCTGGATCTGCACTGCATGGAGTTAGTGCTTTATTACCTCGATATCAGAAAGAAAGCACAACAAAAATCCAGAAATGCAATGTCATCAATTTCTCAAGGAATAAAACGCTGTTCATAGGAGTTCAGGTCAGCCACCCACACAGATGCATCCAGTGCCCGGCCCCTCGGGCCTCCAGCTCCTGCTGGAGCAGGATCACAGCATGGATCACCTCAAAGCCTCACGTCTCATCTTCCAGCCAGGTAGGGATGTCCTGAGGCTCAAGGACATCTCAAAGTCACCAGGCACTTATGTTTCGGCAAGTGAATAGAGTCCAAAGTTTGTGCTTCTCTCTAGACTAGCTGATAAGCCCCTTCATGGGATAGTCAGCTACTCTGCACAACAAAAGCAAGGAAAAGGACTTCCTCGATCCTTCTCCATGACAGTTCTTTTCAAAATGCCCCTCTTCTCACTTTGCAGAAACTCAAATTAACCCCATCATCTCTGCTTGAATGGGAACAACTGCACGCATTTTCTTTTTTCATGCATAGAAAGAGAGAACACCATTATTTCAAAACAAGAAGAACATGGAAGAATAAGGAATAGAGAGAGGTTATTTTACAGCCAAACCACACCACTCATGTTGCTAACACCATGAAGCTGCTAACAAACAAAATAACTCAATTTCTGCAATTTTTAAAACATGTATGCAGGACTACAAGCAGAGATGTGAACTAGAACCAACAGCAGAGAGCTTACTTTGTCCATATAATTAACATATTTTTAGCAATGATCATGATCAAGTCACAGATACAGGACAGCTGCTGCTTCAAAAAGTCACAGAGTGTAAGTGCTCTGAAGATAAGAAAAAGTGCCCTCACACACGACGCAGAAATCAGTACAAAACCCCTTGTGGCAGTACATGTGGACCCAGAACAATTCACGGCCCAGCAATTAGTAGATAGTCCCTCTCCTGAAGGATACACACCTTTTTGCAAGAGTAGTTGCAGTTATACTGAAATTCAAGAGAAATGGCTGAAGTTTTGTAGATTGTCTTATGCGTAATAAGACTAAGTAACCTAATCGCCATTTCTGGATGGTGTGTTTGTTTGGTTTTAATTTATCAATAACTTAAATGATCTGCCTTTATGCAAAAATTAGAAAAGCAGTCACAAAGAACTGTCACATAGAGAAGGGAGACATGAAGTGGGGATAACATCAACTTTTCATCTACAGACAGACATGACTCAAAGGAAAAATATTTAAATCATAACTTTCTTAAGTTTCTCAAGATTCTGTTGACACTTTATGGAAGCGCTCTCCTTTACCCTACAAGTAAATGTAGGATAACTTTTTAACTAACTCTGTTTTCAAAGAAATTTAAGTTTTACAACAGTAAACAAATGAAGTATTAGGGGAGTCCACCAAGCCATCTGATCTCCCCTAGCTCATACAAGATAATCAGCATCTCACACTAATGCAAGGGTTATAGTGTGTTCTTGCTTAAATAAACTAAAATTAACCAAATACAGACATTACTGAAAACAGTTCTCACTACGTGTGGTAACAAAATCTCTTATTCTGCTTTCAAAGCACCTGTGGAACTGAGGAACAGATTGTGATAATCTTATTTATGTTGAAAAGTGACAAACTTCACAAGACTTCTGTTGAAATAACAGAGTATTACACTCATGGTGTATGGTCCTATTCAAGGCAAATAAGAACTTGAAAATTTATCTCTTATGTAGTTAAAAAGGAGGAACTGTCAGGTCTGTGTTACGGCCTAATAAATATTGAAAATGCTTGAATACAAGAGTTTTTATGAAGGGAAGTAGAGCGTTTATTTAAGAACACAGGTGTTTATGGTTTAGAAATTTAAGTAATACTTTACAAGGTTGAAGAAAGTGTGAAAGTCCCCTCAGTAATTTATACCTAACTTGAAATTAATGAAAAATAGTCGTAGAAATACATTAATCTAAATATTGAAAGAAATAAAAGAAAGACCTCTTTCAGGGATGGGCATTTGTGGAAATTGTATTGCCCTTATTTAAACTATAAATTCAGTTTTCTTCGTAGCATTAATAACTATCACTTTTGAGCTATTAGGTACTAGATAGATAGGAAACACAGGGATAGCTGTACTAGCTTAACTAAACCAGTTCAGGTATCGCTAGTCTAGCTGTAACAGCAGGGAGATTTCATAGAATAAATTCATCACAGCAACAATCAGAATACTTTCACCATGCTCATACTTCCACTTGAAGAAATCCCAGGCATCTCCACACAAAACAAATCTTATCTTTCTGTGCCTTAAGATGCAAGAGGTAAGTGAACGGGTTGGCTCCCTGCAGCACACCGGCAGTAGAGTTGGGAACAAAGCAGTGGGTAGCTGTATTTTACTGATTTGGAGGACACATACATTGATTTAGGGTTTAAAACTAGTGTATTTTTAGGAGCACCCGAGCTCTTACCTTTACATACATGAAAATCTCACAATCTCCCTGAAAGTTGTCAGTTTCTCCGAAGTTATTGTTAAGGGGGAACTTGAGGGAAGTTGGAGAGTTGGAAGAATTGCTCTGGCTCCGACGCAGCTGGAAATATGGAGGAAAATGCATGTTGCTCTCAAATGTCATGCCCTCTACATGTTTATCTTCCAGACTTGGGCTCATCAGATCCACGTCCTGGTATGGGTGGTCTTCTTCAGCACCATGGTGAGATGAAGAAGAGCCATCCTCCCCATCAGCTCCATGCTGAGAGGCCACAGAATTACTACAGCTCTCTTCTGAGCTCTCTTGACTGCTATCCATGGTCTCTGGGATAGTAGTGATGGAAGAAAGGGATGGTGGGTCTTCATGGACACAATCATAAAGATTATCCCCTTTGTCTTCCTCAGAGTCTGGAATCTCATAGATATTGGTGCTGTCAACATTTTGATAAACATTGGTAAAGACCTGATCTTCCATGACTGCTGGCTGGTGAGTTTTGCTGCCTTCTGGTACCTTAAAAGACTATAATTAAAGTGAGATGTTGACAGACAAACGCTCTTTAGGAGGAAGCAGAGTCTGTGGTATGCTTTCTGAATGCTCTGCTACACATGGCAGATCTCCAACAATCATTTACTGAGAGCTTTAAATCAACAACTACACATCCACTGAAGTAGAAGATAGGGCTGTATCACTTTTAACCCCTTTGTCGATCTGACTGCTGGTAACTATATCTTAGCAGCTGTAATCACTTGTTCTTCCAGATAGAGCCTGGCCAAGTATAGTGAAAAACACCTGAAGCACCTGTCAGTACTAGAAAGCTATGGTAAAAAATATGTATTCTTTCACAGGAAGTCAAAAACAGTTTTACTGAAAATCTTCGGTACATTTTGTGTAAAGAAGTAGAAATACAGACTTCACCCATTTACTCATATTTTCAACGCACAAAAGCCTAACTTCAAGGAAAAGCAAGGCAAAACTGCCTCAGCAATACAACCAATCATCTGCAATGTTTCAGTTGTTACCTACAACATCATCAACAAATGATGATCATTTATAAAAAATTACAAATAAAAAAAAATATGAAGTGTTATATCCACAAGAAGAACGTATCAAACTTGAACTCTTTCCAGTTTTGCCACTGGTTCACTTGAGAACCTTGAACCACTCACTTCACGTTTAGCGACTTCATCCTCTCTTACATAAACTAGAACCAAAACTGTAAAAAGTCTTGTGAGCTACCCTGGAAACTAGGAAAAGAAAGCACTGAATAAGCATTAACTATTATTATGTATACTTAATATACTAGTTCCTTAGAACCACATTTAAGTTATATATCACCACATCATAAGACATAGACCCAAGTTGCCAAAGTTGGGTTAATGCCACTGGCCTTTAGCAATCTAGTTAGCCACCTTGCCTACATAGTTCCTCTTCTCTAAAGAATGGAGACACACACAAAACTCCACAGAATCTAAAGCGGATGAATACTTCCAGCTTTAGCATAAAATGAACCGCTCTCTTAAAGACAGATACACATTCCAGAGCATCTGAAATCAACTGAGCTGAAACTCATTAAAAATCCAAATCTGAATTTATTGAAGTTATGAGAACTTCAGAACTTACTAATTACTTTTTATCTGTTTACTGCATCTGGATTATGTAGATTATTACGAGAATTCTTATAATCTAATTATGTTTAACCTTTTGAGTTTGAGCCAAAGGAAAAATAAAGGTGTTTTCCTCGTGACCCACCCTTTTAACTTCCTAAAGGTAACTGCCACAGCCAGGTTGGATTTCTAAAAGAAACACAGTAGAGAGGTTAGAGAGAGAGATTGTAATTCTAGCCATCTCCAAACAGAATGACCAGGGGAACACATGCTGTTCCATATGGTAGAGTAGCAGGTGCTGCCTGCCTGAGATTTATGATTGCAGTTTAATGTCATTATTCTTATACTGAACTTTTTAGATTACTAATAAAGTTAAATATCAAAAGCAAACAAATACTTCAGCTTATTAAACTTGGATTCACCTTCTAAGGCTCCTGGATAACCCCGAAAGTGCCAAAATCATAGTCACAACCAAGTTTAATCACTGTAACAGTGAGGAAAAACACTACAGCAGAATTTCAATTCCCTACATGGAACCAGCAATACAGTACAGAGACACAGGTAAATATCAGAGATCAGTGAGAGCTCGTCGCTCATGAGTACATTTCTGGCCTGACACAACTCAAGGACTTCAAGGACATATAACCCATATCGAGGCCTAATTTCAACTATTATTACCCCCAAATTCCTGCCTGGCACAAGTGGTCCACCAGCAAACAGAATGAAGCACATTGCCTCTTTACATTTTCTGCATGTAACTCAGCTACAGTTCTGCACGTGGAAATCCTAAGAGATTCTGAAATGTGTGGCTGTGTAATCTGTACTGCAAACTTCTACCATTCAAGACCAGCTATTAGGCTAATGATTTAAAATTATGAGATTAAACTACTAAAGCTCAAGAAACTTGAAAAAAACAATGAGCCAACTAGAAATGTTTATAACTTTAGAATTTTTCATGAATATTTCTTACTTCTAAGAGAGTACTCACACTTCACGTTTTGTAGAAATACAAATGTATTTCTACCTGTATCTGTTCAACTTGCTCTGACCATGGCCTTGATAAGCAACTCCCACTGATCTTCAACCCCTTCTTACAAAAAGTGCTTGCAGGATTAAATATGCTGGGATCATAAAAATTCCCTCCTCAGTCACTCTGCTGGCAAATAACTTGAGGAAGAAAGAGAACACAGACACATTCACGATGCAAAACAAAGAGCAAAGTCCAGTTGCGCAGTATTAAATCAAATGACTGATTTTTTTTTTTTTTCCCTCCACGAAGACATTAGCAGGATACAGCAGCACCTGCTGGAGGGTATAAAATATCACAGGTTAAATAAGGAATAAGAGCATAAGGTAGGAGTAATATTTAAATAAATATTGTTGATGTGGATTTTATTGGTCAGAAGTGTGAGTTACCCGAGTTCTCCTTTCCTCTGCACCTCTCCAAAAGCAAAGAAAAGTTCTATTCAGCTCCAATATCCAGACTTCACTCTTGTGACAGTGATAAAGCCCAAGAGTAAACTTGACCACACTTCAGAATTTATTCAGGTGAAAATCCGGCACATTTCAAATCACATTATATGGACCCACTGCTGGTTTACAACCCTTACATTTCATCTTCAGGGAAGACAGAAATAATTTTTGTGCCGCAATTCAAAAGTTATGTGACAACAAATGAGATCAAAACTGAGGCACCACACTGTGACCTGTGACACTAGTGTCCTGACCTGCTCCCCTGTGTCCTGTGCTGCTCCCTCCCTATTCCCCAGCCAAAACCGTTCCGCTCCAGCAAAGGAACAGGGCAGAGCAGCTGGGTGCACATACCTCTAGTGAAATGGGGCTTCTCTCCTACAGAGAGGTGAGAGGAAAGAGGTTGTATCAGTCAGGAGAGCAGGAAAAGGTCTCAGCACCACTTTGCACTCCATTCTCCATTGGAAAATTGTTAGGTGTTGGAAGCCTGAGAAAAGCAAAACAGTGAGAAATCTGTAAAACACATATTTCCTTGACACAGGGTGCCCAGAATAAACACCGGACAGGATGGAGGTCCAGTGATTTGTGTTTGTCGTGGCGCCAAGGAGGAATGCGAAGCGGGGTGTAGGCCACGTGGTCCCATTCTTTCACCTATCTCAAGGACAGATTTATCTCCTGCTCTACCCTTTTCTCTCAAGGGATGATTTCTTGCAGTAGCTTGCTGACTTTGTTCCTCATCCTCCCTTTTTTCACACACAACCCAGCTGCACCGCTCGCACCAAGCCAATCTTGTTTCTCATCCTCCCTCTTTTTCCCACAAAAACCAGCTGTGCCCCTTGGCACCAAAGAATGGACTGTGTCGTTACTCAAAAGATAATGGCTTGACTACAGTCCCACCCACTCACACATACATACTATGATAAATACTACCCCAAGTTTGTACATAACTCGGAGGGATGATAATCCGACACCAAATCGGAGGGACAGATGGACAGGTTTGTGCTCTCGCCTACCCTCACAAGGGACGCCTTTTGGTAAGATCTACACCGAGTGATTACCCGGGAATTAAGCGTGTGTAGTGCTATAGAGCCAACCTGCAGTTTGTGCATTTATCATAGGCAATCTTAAAGAATCTGTAGATGTTGCTTAAAAATAAACCGTACTATTCATGAATCTGACTGCTCTTTTGAGCCAGACCTACAGCATATTGGCTTTTTGAGCATCTGGGTCAGACCTATAGTGCCGGCCAATAAACTGCACTATTCATGAATCTGATGGCTTCTTTTCAATGCAACCAGACCTACAGCATATGGGCTGTTCGGGCATCCGGGTTAGACCTATAGTTATGGCCCTAATTGGCATAGCTCTTAAGAGATAAGTCCAGCCACCCCTAGCCCCTCTAATCTCCGAGAATTGGCTAGAACACAAGGGGATTTATCTCTTACCAAATTTATTCTCACCTTAAATGCAACAAAAATGAAGTCCTCTGAGTAACAGTCCCAGAATGGAAGATTACAAAAAAGAGAAATCAGCAATTTCATCCATTCTCTAAATTCCTCTGCTCCCAAATTTAGGTGTCGAATTAATGTGGTAGTTAGTAACAGCAATACTTTCTGCTGTTAGTGCTGTAATTCAAGTTGTGTCACTTCCCACTGCATGTACCATCCGTACCCATGTGAGCCATCCAATAACAGCGGTCACTGGCTTTGCAGAAATAACCACATAAACCATAAGCAGCAAAATTCATATAAGGACAAAGAACATGAAGAACAGAACTCCTCATTTTCAAGGTTTATTTCTTACTTCATGACTGAATTTCCATTTTTACTCTGACCTTATTCTTTTTAAAGCAAGAAATTCCAGAATTGACATGATGATAACTCCAGTTAGTATAGATAAAACACGTTACAGTCAACCACTGAGACCTCTCAGGTGTCATTTTTAGAAGCTTTGTTTATACTAAATTTAGGTGTCTATCATTCAACATCTAGATTACACTAATCACCGATTCCTTCTATGGTCCAATGGACAGCGATGGGTATCTCAGAGTATGTGATAAAAAGAGGTGGAAAGAATTATGTCAGAAGAACATCAAGTATATTCTGGAGATGGTCTTTAATACTGCAAAACTTAGTCATCTGAGCTCCCTAAACCAGATGGTTTTTTAGACAGCAAGGTTGGAATTCACCTACGTTTAGAAGCCTACAAGTGGACATCAAAACTCATGCTAGGAACCTAAATAATTGCCTGGTTCACTCTACAGAGATACACAGAGCCCAGCTCAGTGGCCCAAATACACACAGACATTTATTGGTATTTGTTTCCTTAGACCAACTTGATTTTATCTGAAGGACAGGAAATATAGTAAGGGCCCTGACACACTTAGAATAGTATGTTAAAATCAGACCACAGAAGCTACCACTGAACCTTTTTACCTGTTCACCCTGTAACCCTAACAGAAATCAGCACCTCCAGCTTTGACTTATTTTAAAACATCAAGCAGAAGATCAGCTTGTAAAGAAATTCCTGCATTGCTAGAGTCAGTTATCCCTCACCTCCAGAGCAGAAGAGTAACAAGAATGTTAGACCTCTAAATTGCATACCTCACATCTTCTCAGAGATTATTAAAGGCAAAAAGCCACATTACACTATTTATACAACAAGACTTTTACCTGGGTATCTCTTTATTAAAGCAAATAACTTGCATGTCTTCTAGTCATTCCACAGTATTGGAAACTTCAGCTCATCCATCAGTGCCACAAGCAGCTTCAGTAGTTAATAGCTCTGTTTAGAAATAGCAACCTGCTTCTACTGGAATTTCTCAGGAGGTCATTTCCAGTTGGTTATTGCTATGATTTTAGTGCTTTAATTAAAAGACTCCTTCAGTTTTATTTGTTCTCTGTGAAAATACTTGCACATTTTAAGAAAAGAGCCTGTAAATCTTTCTTCATAAGCTAAACAAATTGAGGTCCTTCAATTGCTTGCTTTAAAGTATCTTTTTCCAGCCATTAAGAAAAGCAAGAAAAATTAATAGTTAAAACAAAACACTCAGAGTTCTTAGAAACAGCTGAACCTGAAACTGAATGATGGTAAACAATGTTTATATCAGTAGAAACTGAGCGATCTTAGCACCCTACAGGGTCGGGCCCTTCATTTGCATTTAAGAACACTCAATGCAAAAATCAGGAATGTTTCTGGCCATTCAGGATGCTAGTCTTCCAAAAATAACTTGTTTTCCCTGTAGAGCTCAAACATTTCCAAAACTTCGCAACATGAAGTTCAAGTACATTATCAAAACTACACTGTGGGCTCTGGGAGAAAGACTGTTTATGGTTTACAGACATATTACAAAGGAGTTGCAATAAAATCGTACCACTTTGTTTTTACTCCTGACTGCCCTAAATACTCACATGAAATCGACTGAAAACAAACTTCCCCGCAGTTTCCAGCCTCAGCTTTTACTTACATGGTTAGCAGCGCCTCCTCTCTTCACAGTTCATGAACAGCAGTGCTTTATTCACCACCCATCTTGCACTAAACAACATGAGGGAAAGACCTTTATCCCGCGTTCAGATCTTTCAGGAAGTCTCCACGTCGGGTACTTTCTGTTTTGGCTCTGTGCTCGCTACGGTGAGAGACTCAAGTTCCTCTACCCGGTTATTCCTACAGCCACTAACACTCACAGACCTGCATAAAGAAACAGACTGTGAAAAACGGCGCTCTTCAGAGGTCTGAGAATCTGCAGCTCCCCACAAGGTTTCAAAATGGGAATAATTTGATATGAAGGAGGAACAAGACTGCTTAGTATGGTCCAGCCTTTGGATGGTCACCTTTGGACACCCAGGAAGGTCACTGGAACCACACTGCTATGAGGTGCTGCCTTTTGAAGGACAGGAAGTTGCGTAGGTATGCTGAGAATTTTGTCTGTATTGTCTGTGTGCATATGGAGTTAGTTCATCTTCTGAAACACAGCCTTCAGCTCAGCTTCATACTAACTGCTGACATGCGCAGCTACAGCAGCTTCTGTATTCATTTAAGATGGAGTAAGGGAAACAAAGCACACAGAAAAACCATTTCAGAAGACAGTGGTTTGGCAGAAGACTTTGATCATCACACCATCTCACACAAGAGTCAGCACATCCTTGGAGCAGGCCTCCAGAAATCCATTTGTTGCTCAGCTAACACTGACCTGGGTTCTGCAGTCTTGATGCTCATGGCTCATGGATTCAGGACCCCACTTTGATGATGGTGGTTCAACTTCACCCAGATTTTGCTTTGCTACTGACTGCATGAAAGGTATATTTAAAGCCAACACATTAGTAAATTTGACTCTGCATAAGACAGACACTTCTCCACTGGAAACTAGACAAACAATAGAAAACTATTTTGCACAGGACACTCAACTCTCATGTTATCAACAGCTTTTAGTCGTTAAAAATACCAGGAGTAGTCATTGTCAACAGACACTTGAAAACTTGCTTTGCCTGCTGCAGGGCCTAAACAATTATTCCTGATTTGGATGTTTCAAAGCCCTTTATTTGTGTTCTTCCAGTTCCTTTTGTAAAAAACTTAAACAGGTTTGCTCTCCAACTCCATGATTGGAAACTCCATTAGAATACCTGAGAGCCTAAGAAATACTGACTTTTTATTCGTGCAACTGCTCCAAGGAAAACATTTTTGTTTGCCTTTAAAATCCGGCACCATTTCAGCATATTTGTTTACCTCTGAAACTAAGCACCCTTAAAAAGCCCAGCAACTCGGCTTCACGCTTGTTTCCAGTGGAGGGTCTAGTAACCAAAATAGAGAAGGCAGAGACACCACACTACTCTGTATCACCCTGACAGGCAGCCTTAAGGATATTGTTCTGCAGACAGTTTGAGAAACAACATGGTTAAGAGCCTCTTCTTGTTTGTAGTCTCTTATACAACCTATTCCTCAGATTAAATGGGCACTAAAAGCTTAAGGTCTAATACAGTTTAACAGCTGTTAGTCACCTAGCCCTTTTATGGTTTTAGGAAACTTCTTCCTATTTTCCTTCATCTCAACTATATAAAAATGAATCAAAAGACAGTAAATGACAGATTAAAAACCTACTCAGCAAAAATGATCACAGAGATCTCTGTCGCATGGATAAAATTGAGAAAAAAAAATGGAAAAATACAGAAAGATATTTCTCTTTTAATATTCAGTTATTTTAACTCTAAGTAATGAAAATGCCCTGGTTTTTCTTAAGAAAGTACTTCAGTATTTGAACTATTCATATGCGTTTCATGTGAATAAATAAGGAGCTGCTTCCCCTCTACAACACTGCCAACAGGAGGGTATAGTTTCCCATCTAGAAATTAAGTGTTTTACTAAACCTAGCGAAACACAGAGTATTTTGAGGTTGCCTACCCTTTACTTCCTCTCATTCACTGAATTCCACTGACACGAACAAATGTGTGCAATGGTTTGAGCTGCAAATGCTCAATCCTACTTCAGCAGTAGATCTGTACAGCTTCTAGCAAGATTTAGTACTGTTTAGTGCTTAGAACTGCAGTCTGTACAGACAAATGTGGGGTGAAATACAATATGGAGAGAGATTAAGGTGAGAAAAGGCAAACATCTTGGTAGCTCCCAGTTTTACTTCTCTTAATGTAAGTATACACATAACTCACCCATTTCTTGTAGGCATACACTGTGAATGGACCCAGGAGCATGCTGGCTAGCCGGGTTCAAAGTCCAGAGCAGGTATGGTATGCTGCCTTTATGATGTGTCAAACTGGACACATTGTATTAGGCTGGGCTCATGAATAGGTGAATACTGCAAATAGGTTTCAAAGCACAGGGGTAAGGGTAAACAAGAGCTTACTCACACCTTTTAGGACTGAATAGCTGAGTAAGTATGCTGCCAAACTAGGTTAGCAAAACAGCCATGATACTTAAAATTTTTCTGTATCTCTGCATAAAGTTTGTAACAAGAATTCAGTTGTAATTTGATGAAATCGGCTAGAAGATTGCACCTGTTACATATGACCTTGACCTCTAATTCAGTCTGTGTAGTAAATATTTTGAAGGAAATACAATAAAGTTATTCATAAAGGACACTTCCCTCCTCCACATCAACTGTTGTGCATATTTACAAAGCTGAATTAGGGTAACCAAAAAAAAGACAGTAGGACCTTGACTTGGACTTGACATATAACATGTGAATAGCTGCTGGAAGTCTTCTCTAGCTCACCTGTGTCACAGATGAAAGTATTAACACAGTAATGATTTAACAGGAATTTTAGATTTATTAATAAATAACAGCAATTGATCATTTACAAAATAATTCAGAAAATGTTATAAAAAAGCAACTTATTTACAGATTCTAAAATGACAAGATTCACACTAATTTACTTTATGGTATCTTAATTTATACATATGTACATGCACATATACAAACACAAAATGTACAGACATACACACAGAAGTATTTGGATCCAGTAGAATGAACACGAAACGTGCAAACACAGAGACAAAAGCATTTGGATCCAGTAGAATGAAGTATGTACCCACACACCAGTAAGCAGAGACAGAGCAGGTAAAAGAGAAGCTAGCTCAAAATAAAATTTCCCTCCTCTTGAGTTTAGAGTAAATACTCCCAATGCCTTGGCATTCCTCAATGGGCAATAATTGAGACTTGAGCAGGTTGACTTCGCCCTGGCCTTCCATCAGCTCTGGCAGCAGTCAACACCTTAAGGGTTTTGATACCTGAGAGG
Organism: Strix aluco; assembly: GCF_031877795.1. Taxonomy (NCBI): domain Eukaryota; kingdom Metazoa; phylum Chordata; class Aves; order Strigiformes; family Strigidae; genus Strix; species Strix aluco. The sequence goes on along the minus strand of NC_133933.1, from coordinate 126,460,937 downwards.
CATCCCAGCTAAGGGGAGGTGCTGGTCACAGGCCCGCTATGATCCAGGAGAGCTCAAAGGTGGTCGCAATTTATAGGGTCCAAGATAATTGACTTTTGTCAGATACCTTTTACTCACTCCCAGCTCGAAGTATTCTGGTGCCTTTCAGCAGTTGCACAAAAACTTAATGAATGTGCAACTCTGTTATTGTTCCCATTTGACTGCATCCCAGGCACAGGTGTGCCAGGCCATTAGGAGATGATGGATGGGTTGTTATAACCATTTCCAAGAAATCAGGAGGGGCAGGAGCCAGACTTGTTAAGGGGGTACCTTAATGTTAGCAGTCCTTATCTCCACAGATTGGTGTATAGCTCGGGGGAGGTGGGTGGAATCACACCTAGTACCAAGTAGCCCAACAAGGAGGGGCGGGGAGGGGTAAGAATTGCACCACAACAACTTGAAATTAATTTTTTTCCTCTTTTAAAATCCTGTGCTTTGCCATACCTGCTACATTCCATAAATCAAGGTGAATCAGAGGTGTGTCACTTTATTCAGCCTATCATACAACATCTTTAGAGCCACTCCACAGCTGGCATGCACAGGTAGCACAACCTGACAAACTCATACATATGTAAAAGCCATTAGAAAGAAACAAGCTCAAATCTACGTGGTGTTCCGAATAAACATGCTAGCAGGATACACAGAATGAAATTCAGATCCTCTGCGGACGTCAGTCATGAAGCTATAGACATGTCTTTTTCTCAGTTTTTCTGATTAAATTTAAAATGGAGTGACAATTTCTGCTCTGTGTTATTAAAGGACACTTATTTATTTACACAGAGCTGATTTCATTCTTATTCAGCACCAGTAACTTAACAGGTTTTGCAGAATTACTAATGCCTTCTCATAATAAAAAGGAAAACCAAGGGAATGTAAACTATTTGCCTTAGTTTATGAAGCAAACCTACACCAGGACCCAAAACAGACTTCAGCCCATCCTACCACACACTGCCTTCCTAAAAGCAGCACTGGCATTCAGAGTACTTATATTCAACACCAGCCACAACTTCCTGCACGTCTTCTAAGTTTCAGGGTAAACCAGTGTTGTCACAAGAGAGCACAAATGTCACACAGAGGAAAGAATACGAACAATCAACTTTCAGAGCTGTGTGGCCAAAAGGGAGCAGGAGTCACGAGTTACGGAGGAGATTTATAGTCACGCTGACAACCACCATTGCCTTGCAAAGGGCACAGCCTGGGGCTGCCGTGACACCTGCAAAGGCGGCAGGTTACAGGCATCCTGGGGAAAGACAGGACAACTCCCAGTAACACACCCCGTCACAGCCTCGCCTCACCCTGCGGCCTCCATCTGCAGCTGCAGGGTGCCCCAGCAAACACCCTGTACCCCACGTGAGCTCTGACCCCTTACCAGCAGGCCTCACCATCCGGCCTTGGGGGCCAGCTCACCCACATCCCAGCCTGGGGGGGCTAACATGCCTCTCATAAAAACTCATGCTCCCCTGCAACTTGCCACATCTCCCTGCTTGTGACAGTCACCTCCCACAGCTTCCCACAGCCCCCCATGTTCCCTACAGCTCTCCTCAATTCACCTCCCCTCAGCCCCACATGGCTCCCTACAGCTCCCCTCACCTCAGTTCACCTCTCCTCAGCCCCACTCCCCTCAGCGCTCCATGGCTCCCTACAGCTACCTCTCACCTCAGCTTCCTACAGGCCTCCCTCACCTCACCTCCCCTCAGCCCTGCTCCTCTCAGCCCCCCATGGCTCCCTACAGCTCCCCTCATCTCAGCTGCCCTCAGCCCCTCTCAACCCGCTCCAGCTCTCCTCAGCTCCCCCACCCCGCCTCACAGCGCCACGCCCACTCCTCCGGAACCAATCGGCGCTGCCGCCAGCGGGCCCGCAGCCAATCGCACCCGGCGGAGGCGGGTCCCGCGGCCGAGCCCCCCCGCACGGGCCGTGCGCTCTCCGCCGCCGCTAGTGGCAGTTGGGGCCGCGCGGCGGGTGCGCAGGCGCCGTGCTCCTCCCCCCCCGCCCCGGTCACCTCCGCGCCTTCCCCGGCGGCGCTGCCAGCAGGAGCGGGCCCTCACGGTGGGGTCGGGGCGGAACCGCGGCGGGCAGCGGGGAAGGGGGCGGTGGCGGCGGGCGGGTTGGTCGGTCTCCCGCGTGGGGAGGCTGTGGTGACCGGCGCTGCCCCTGCGCAGCCCGGAGCAGGGCCGTGGGACCCCTCTGCCCCCCTTCCCGCCCTGCGCTTCGTACCGCCGGGTGGCTGCGCCTCACACACACACCCCCCTCCCCGGTTTTTCGGTAAGGGGAAGAAAGTGCTGGTGGGCTGTGGGGGTGCTGGGGCCGTCTGCCGCCGCACCCCCCGGGCGAGGCCGGTCCGTTTGCTGAGCAGCCGGCCCGGGACCCGCGGCGGTGCCTCGGCCCGGGGCCCGCGCGGCAGGTGCTCGGCGCCGGGTGCGGGGTGACGGCGCTGGGTGCCCTCAGGCGCGGCGGGAGCCGGTCCGGTACGCCGGAGAAGTTTGTAATGACAAGGCGGCATCTTGCTGGAAGCGTTCAAGACCAGGGTAGCTCATTTCTTACCGAACTGAGCAACTGCTGACTTGGACATCTGGTGAGAAGGTGGAGAGGTTCAGGAGCAGATCGTTGGAGTGCTGATGGCATTTCATAGTTGGCAGTGATACAGTGTGTAAAAACACACATGCTTAGCATCTTTGGAGTATTTCAAAGCTCATATTGTGGTCTTAAGTCTTACCGTGCTATGAAAAACTCTCGTTCTGCTTTTTAAAGCACCTGACAACATGAAACAGGTGATCCTCTGCTCCATTGCTTATCTCATTTCTTCTTTTTTTTTTTTTCCCTCTTTAAAGGGGCTGTGTATTACAAGTCTGTATTAGGAGAGACCTTAATGCTGTTTTTGACGATCCTTTCTTCTAACATTTGTGTCTTCTAAAGAAATTTTATCTATTAGTTGTGGTGGGGATGATTTCCCAAGCTTTGAATTCCTCTCACTGCTAAAGCTTTAGCTAATATTAAAGCTACTTACACTTTTTAAAGGAGTTGGGAGAAAAGCATTGAGATCAGCCAGAAGATATTACTGCAGTTAGGAAGATACCTGCTGTTCCTCCTAGAATCACCCTAGTTTGTGCAAGTGAGATAAAGGAGAAATTTGCTGGAGTGGGGCTTTTCTTGAGAAGTAAATATGCTGTCTAACAATATTGCAGAAGCTTTTGTGAAACCTGGAGCTTCACTTCCTCTTTCTTAAAGGCTTATAGAATAATTCTGGACCTTCCTGAACAAAGTGCTTTTGTCATACATAATAAGCTTAGGGGGGAAAAGAAAAGCTTAGAAGTCATACCTTGCATTCATAATAGTCATAGTGTATTCCTTGGTGAGAAATACTTGCCTCATAGCTAAGGTTACTAATTATTTTTTAAATTTTTTTAGAGCGAGAAATATGATATGTAAAGAACACATTTAAATACTGTTACAGTAGATGTACAACAGCTTAGAAGGAAAACAGAAGTAGAAGTTACTCCTGGCAGTTTCATCTACAGAGTAAGCAATGAATAAATAGGAATGTGGAAAGCTCAGAAGTCTTCCAGCAGCTTGAGAGGGTGGAAGCTGTAGAAAAGGAAAGGTAGGCTGAAAAAGAACGACTAATTACAATAGAAGACAAACTTTTGGTCAGAACAGCGATATGTAAGCAGGATTTAGATCTGCACAGGACTCTTAAATGTGGAGCTGGAATTGTTCAGGTGCCTGTGCTTGAACACGAGGCAGAATACTGATTGTCTTGGAATGTAGAATTGTAATAAGACACACAAAACGGTGGAGTAATTGCTTAAAAGACAGAAGACAATTCTTCCTTTCATTTAGTCTGGAATGAAAAAAATCTCATTGCTCTGAAATGTATGAAAAGCTATGACAATATATGAGAAACTTCTGAAGTCAGTAGGGAAATACACTGTTGACCTCAGTGGTTGTTTATACCAGTTATTTTGCAGTTAAAGTCTATGAGGAAGATGTACATAATACATAGCTAGTTAAACTGGTTCCAGCACAATTATTTTGTCTTACATGCCTTATCTTTTTAAATTTTTCAGGTGCATCTGATTACCTGCTGGAAATACTTTGAAGTATCAACAATGAAATCAATGTTAACATTACTTTTTTCTGGAATAGTTGCCTGTTGTGCTCACTCTGCTGGTGATTCGGTATCCAGGTTACTCCTCGTGTCCTTTGATGGCTTCAGGGCTGATTACTTGGAAACCTACACACTTCCTCATCTTCAGGAGTTCATCGCTGATGGTGTGCTCGTAAAACAAGTTACAAATGCTTTTATCACCAAGACTTTCCCAAACCATTATACCATAGTGACAGGTTTATATGAAGAAAGCCATGGCATCGTGGCTAACGACATGTACGATGCAGATGCCAAGAAAAAGTTTTCACAGTTCAATGATTCAGATCCCTTCTGGTGGAATGAGGCAGTTCCAATTTGGGTAACAAATCAACAACAGGGAAATGGAGCAAGCGCTGCTGCAATGTGGCCTGGTACTGATGTAAAAATTAATGACACAACCCCTCAATTCTTTATGAAGTATAACTTTTCAGTAACGTTTGAGGAGAGAGTGGAGAAGATTGTTGCGTGGCTGAACAGCTCGAATCCATTAGTCAATTTTGCTACATTATACTGGGAAGAACCAGATGCAAGTGGACACAAGTATGGACCAGATGACACTGAGAACATGCGCAAAGTATTAGAAGAAGTGGATAATCATATTGGTTTCCTTACTAATAAATTGAAGGCATTAGGTTTGTGGGACACTATTAATATCATAATCACAAGTGACCATGGAATGGCCTCCTGTTCTGCAACGAAGCTGATTGTCCTGGATAGCTGCATTGGTCGTAATAACTATACTCTGATAGACAAGAGTCCAGTTGCTGCAGTGCTGCCAAGGCAGAGTATGTTTTGGGGTTTTTTTAAGTCATACACTGAGAACTAAATCTTGTTTATCTTACTACTAAAAAGTACACACTATGGTAGATTATTCACATCTTTTGCAAAACCACTATTGCAGAACTTTGACATAACTTATGAATCTTTGTTTATTTAGAAATTACTTTTAATCTTTGATTATTTAGAAATTACTTTTAATCTTTGATTATTTAGAAATTACTTTTAATCTTTGATTATTTAGAAATTACTTTTTGGTAACCAATGAGCCAAGGAGAGTTTCTTGTCAAATTGCTATGGGTGGTAAAGATGGTCCTGGTACAGCTTGTTGAAGAAGTAGGTAGGCACTTAGTATGCCTACTCTCTTCTTGCTCACTTAGTCTATATGGTTGTAATTCACAGTGAGCATGAAATAAACTCCCATGTTTATTCAGAATAAAAAAATGTCATTGTCTAAACTTCCAAGTAAAAATCTAAACCCAACTTTGATCGCTTTACCACTTTTGTTTTTGTGAATGAAGCTTCAGTTTTCATTCTGTGAGTTCAATTTTTGTATCTTGGACTAGTTACTAACAAACAGTCATGTCTTAAATCATGACACTGCTGATCTCGGTTTCCACAGCTGTGAAGCACAAAAGCACAAAAGTGATTTATACAGTAAGAAAATCTAATACTGCTTTGGATAAAATACTGACTGCTTTGGTGTGTGATTGCTTTCTCTTGATTTCTCTGCTTGAATTTTGCCCTCCTCCCCTGCAAGCCCAGAGGGTAAGTTGAATTGTAGGTCCAAAACCACAGCCATGAGGTGCCTGATTTAAAATGAGAGCAATTTGTGAAATCCACCTCGATACACGTAGCATTTCATTAGGGACATGAAAAAATCCTTTTCCATGTGCCTTTAAAAAAACAATTGTTTTGAAAAAAATGGATCTTAGGTTTAATGACAGATAATTGCAGTAAACAGGCCATAATTTCCAGCTGTTTCACATGCATTTTTTTTCTTGGCAGACAAGAGAGATGTGTATAATTTACTGAAAAGATGCCACGATCACATGAAAGTCTATCTCAAAGAAGAAATTCCAGACAGATTTCATTATCGTCATAATAAGAGAATTCAACCCATAATTCTGGTTGCAGATGAAGGCTGGACAATTGTACAAAATGAGTCACTTTCAAAATGTAAGTGTGTTTTCCTCATTTCTGCTCTTGGTGGCTTATGTTGGTAAACTCTTGTTTTTATTCCAGCCATCTGTAGCATGGTCCTAGTTTAGCAAGTGTAGTCCTGGCACTGTGCATCTTTAGGAACATCTTAGCGTTTTCTAGAACATTCTCAGCCTGAGCCTGGAGTGTTTTAACAGATGAAGAAGAGACAGGGGATATTCCGCTAGCTAAAACATCTTGTCATGTTCAACTCAGTAGCCTGAGGTACACTTTTAAGAGTTATCTTAGGCAAGTTAGCAGTCTGTCTCAAGCTTCCACTACAGTGTGGTTTAACTATTTTTTGTATCTAAATTAGGTATATAGGGGAGCATAAATTGAAGAATACAAGACACAACATTTAATGTTATAGTACATATTCTAGGGAACAAAAATAAATGGGAGGAAATACTAAAAATAATAGGAACACAACAATAATGGTCAAAGAAGCCAGAGTCCTTCCTGTTAGGGGCATCAGATAGCATGTTTTAAAGATAAAAACCAAAACAGATGTTACTTCACACAGTGCATTGCTAAGCTATGCACTTTATTCCTGCTAGATGCTATGAATGTCAAATTATGTACATACATATATGTATATGTATGTATCTATATTTCTGGGTGTTTCACACGCAGGGTTATTTTTGGCAGATGAGAGGTGTGTTTAACTACTGAAGAAATGTAATAGTCACATGAAAGTATAACTCAGAGAAGAAATTCCAGACAGATTTCATTATCGTCATAGCAAGAGAATTCAACCCATAATTCTGGTTGCAGATGAAGGCTGCGTGTGTGTGTATATATATATATATAAACACGTACATGTGTGTGTTCAGAAAGTGATTGGACAAATTCTTGGAAGAAAGATCCATTAATAGAAATTAAATACAAAGTACCAACTTCCAGGAAGTTTCCGAGCAGCCAACAGCTCGAGGCTGGCTGGTATGTCAGGGCTAATGCTGTTGGATACTTCCCAGAATCCCTGTTATGACTGTTGTCAGAGACAGGATGCTGGGTGGTGTAAACTCCTTGTTTCACCCAGTTTGGCTGTTCTTCCTGTCTGCCCTTTGCATATTTAAGTTCAAATTTTCTCATTATTTGTACAAAAGTCCTGCTTTTAATGTAAGATATATTTTTATTTATATTTTAGTTTCCCCACAGATTTGCTACAGTCATCTTCCAACTGACAACACTTAGCACAGGTGTTCTCTAACAGAGGTCTCTTTCTTATTTATGGTTAGATCCAATTTCAAGTACCTAAACACAGTAATAAGTCTATATTTAGAAGTAAAAGCATTTGTATCAGTTGAAGTGAATCACTTCTCAAAACAATTTTGCCAGCCAAGGCTTCCCAGGAGCAGGCAGGGGAGGTTTTAGCTTAAAAGGCTATTTTGGTGTTTATTGTACCTGTCTTCATGGGCAAAGTGGCAGCATAATGACTGGCAAGTGTCCCAATAGCTACGCTATTCCTAGCAATGTTAGCACACACCAGCCCTCCTACTTCAGAGGTGAAAGACAGGAAACTTCATTGGAGAGGGGACTTGGAACAGCTCCGTTCAAAACAAGCAAGTAGTAGAAGGGGAAAAAATGTAACCAGGCACATAGGACTGCATTAAAACGAACAAGCAAGATGCGGTGCAGTAGTATCTTTGTGGTAACAAACATAATGGTGGAAAACATTAAAAAGGAATATTGGGAGTATACTGAAGTGGTGAGTGTGACCTAATCAACAGGAATCTTGACATTTCACATCAGAAACTTCAGTGAAGCAGCCAAGGAGACAGTTCTTGGGGAGACTTGTTAAACTGTTACTAAGAAATTAACTCAAAACTTCAATGCAGTCACTCAAATACTGTGCTGGGTGGGCTACGAGAAATTGTTGACATTTGGACAGACTTTTCAGGCATCTTATTAGGAAACTTGACTGTCAGCTTTTTAGCTGTTTATATTCCACCCAAAATTGGAGTATTTCTTAAAAACCTACCAAATGTCCACATACTGGTGACCTTGTAGCCCCAAACATTTTGTGATTTGCCTCTCACAGGCATCCTGATCCTTTGACTGTTTTTTGGTTTTGACTATTTGGGTATCCCTTCTCCTGAAGTACCTAATCTGATAACCATGATCTGAGGGCACTTCGTATGCTTGAACCAAACAGTATCAAGGGAAAAAGTATTTGGCTTTTAAGAAGTAATTTAAGTGTCTGCTTTGCAAGGCATAGATGTCTTTCCAAATCCTGAGAAGTATGAATTTGCATTCCAGCTACTGACTTGTGGAGTGGCAATGTCCTTTTCAGCTTTGGCATGAGGAGTGGGAAGGGTAAAACTGCAAATGTTGATGACTGAGAGGGAAAGAGATAATGGGGGGCGTGAGGGGACATGACACACACCGTGGCTGAAGACCAGTATGGGAAAAGACTTCTGGGGATTGGGAAGAGGGAAGGAACTCTGGGTTCCTTCAGTGTTTGATCCAACAGCTGCTTTTATGCTCTGCATTAGCCTTCGGTTAAAATGTATGTCTTTTGGGGGTGGGGGAGAGAGAGGGAGGGGAATACTCGATGTGCAAACAGAAACTGTGATGTTAACTCTTTGCTGTTCTCCAGTAGGTGACCATGGCTATGACAACGCTCTCCCAAGCATGCATCCATTCCTGGCTGCTCACGGGCCTGCTTTTCATCGGGGTTACAAGCAGAGCACGATGAACAACGTTGATATTTACCCCATGATGTGCCACATCCTGGGACTGACCCCACAGCCCCACAACGGCACTTTCAGTAACACCAAGTGCTTGCTCTCCGACCAGTGGTGCATAAATCTAGCAGAAGCTATTGGGATAGTTATTGGGGCTTTTATGATTCTGACTACTTTCACCTGCATAATAATAATCTCAAAGAATAGAGTAGCTCCCCCACGGCCATTTTCCCGACTTCAGTTACGATACGATGATGACGACCCTTTAATCGGATAGCATGTAGGGAGCCTCGCTTGCTAAATTGTGATTTCAGGAAGAGTTTGAACTTGCACTGGATGGCATTCTTTGATGCACTTTAACGGCATCCGTATAAAATACTGTACAGCCAGATCTTGCTAACTTGTTTGTGTGTGCTACGTGACTAGCAGTCCTGTAAAAATCTTTTTAGAACAAACTGGTGAACAGGTGGCTTTCTGCTGGAGAAGATGCTTAACAAAATAAGGATGCTTAGTTTTTCATTCAAGCCTGTGAACACTTTCAAAATGAAATTCCAGAGTATGAACTAGCCAGGATAGACTAAGTGAATTTTAACATTTCTAAATGATAATTGTTTTTTTGTATTAAATTAAAATTAATGTTGCCTTCTTTTAGTGTTCTTGTACCTGTACTGGAAAGAAGATTGTTTTTTATGAGAGTTAGAAGTTAGTTCTGTTTGGACCGTATATTCTGATTTGTTCTTAAATTTGGGGATAGAGGGTGTAGAGAAAATCCAATACTTCTGTTTCCATCCTAAGCCAGCAGTATGACAAGAAACTGGTGAGAAGGAAAACCAGAGTCAGTAAGGAAAGAATTGGTGCATATCACTTCAATTTTGAGCAATAAAGTATGCGGTTTAGCAGTTACAACACTGGGCAGATGGCTCTGACATTTCTAGATGTGTGTCTGTGGATGAGTTCCACAGTTTTTACACTCAGAGCTGGGATGGTACTACTTGCTTATCTCAAGGATGTCAATTTAATCTGCAAATCCTTGGATTACCCAGTTTTGTAGGCTGTAGTAGTAAAACTATTGCTTCTAAACTCTGACAGTTTTTCAGGTGTAAACTCTGCTTGAAGGTGTTTTTGTAATAGAGGTGGTTCTACCCTGTGTACCAGCTGATAATTATCTCTTGAAGGCTGCCCTGTGCTAAAAAGTAACAACTGCATGTCTGACATGCAATCAACAAGCAAGGATTCTAAACTCTTATTTTAAACCTTGGAAATTTAAAAGGAAAAACATTAATGTCTTTGTTAAGATTTGGTATCTGTAGTGGCTAAGTTGTATAGATGTGAAGTTCTGGTGAAAACCAGTGCTAATGATTCTCTTAATTGAAACTCTTCATTCCTCATTTAACGGTCAAGTCTAGTAACTTGCCATAAAAAACTTGATTTAGAAAGCCTTAGTAGTACCTTATCTTTTAGTGAGGAGAGTATGTGAGGCTAAATCAGTAATGCTAACCCAAAAAGAGAACAATGGTTACCAAGTCCTTTTCCTATGAGTTTGATGGTTTTAAGAAGTGGTAATTTGAAGTGAGAGCGCTGAGGTACGTGGTAGCATGCAACGTGGTTTCTTCTTCACAAGCTCAAATTCAATGCAAATTGGTATTAGCCACAGGCTACCTTTTAGTGATGCAACTGGGAAGAAGTACAGACTTTGGAGGGAAGGGTTACTTTTGACTGCCCACTGAGAAAAACACATCTGAGTTTTAAAAATGTGTGGAAGTTTTACTAAACTGCATCTTCCTCCCTGAAGATTCTGTTGTACTGATTAAAAAAACACAATACAAAAACTAACGTGTTCTGCTGGTTTTTTGCCCTCTTCTTAAACTGCTATTTTCTACTTACTAATGCTTTACTTGGGATTAACCTGATGTTGAAAGAGGCTCAGAGCCCTTGAAAAATCCATACACAGTTACTGACAGTGTACTGGATTTCAGACTGTTGAGATAATAGAGCAGTAACTGGACTGAACACAGGAGTCACTTTCTCATCCTGCTGGAAGATCTAAATTAATTAATTACATACAATAAGAGGTCAAGTTAATGGGTAACTATGAAGTTGTAGGGTAGAACCCAGGCTTAGAGATGTTGTAAAAGGGAGGATGTTTAAATTCCTACATTTAGAGGTATTGGGTTCTTGTAATTTTGCTAATGAAGGCTGCCATCCTCAGAGGTGCTTTGCATCCTCTACATATGGAAAGGCTTGACTCAGCTGAGTTATCTTTACCTTTCTGGCAGACTTGGTAAGACCAAACTGTACTGTCCTCTGCCTCTGAGGGTCTTTTCCTAGATGCTAGAACTTTCTTTCTTCCCTTTCTCCTCCTTCTACCAAATAGTTGTCATACTGCATGTGACTGATGTGCTTGCAGTTCCTCTGTGCATCACCATCGTAGGCCAGGTGTCAAGGTTACCACCAAGATTTTAATTACCAGGAACGTAAATGTTGACTGAAGTGCAATGGCAGCACTCTAACCTGAAATGTGAATGTTGTTACAGATGGAGAAATCAAGGTCTAAAAGCATTTCTCCTTCTAGCTCTGGTGTGAATTGCTACAGGCAGCTGAGCTCTGACAAAACCAGAGTGGTAGTGTCTAGCAGAAATCCCTCTTACCCTCTACCCCCTTTAGCTTTGAGACTGAACATTTTCAGTCAATTGTGGGAAGGGTTTAAAGAAAAAATTTAAGTATTAATCAAGAAATAGGATAAACTATATTCTAGTTGCATTGCCAATTATTTTCAATTCCAAAGATGCAGTATGGTCTATAAGAATGCTGAGTATTTTTCCTGGCAGGGAGGGTTTCAAAGTAGCTCTTGTACATCCAGGATTTCAAAAGAATATAGAAAAACACCTCTTTCTCCTTGGAGACAAAGTTGATAGATTTAAAGATGATTCTTTCTAAGTGTTAGTGCCTTAAACATGATGAAATATTTCTACTACCAAATTACAATTTGAACTATTGCTTGTGAAAGTCAGCAGCTGATTTCCTTTTGAAGAGCCAATTCAAAACAAGAACGGGAGAAGCTGTGGCTTCCCCCTTTCTCAAAGCTGTGATAAAGGAGACATCCTGCAACAGTTTTGTGGCAACATTTAATGACTTGCTAAATTTGCACAACTCTGCCCATACAGGACATATTAATGTAGGGGAAGTTCTTAACACTTAAACTAGCATTGAAATTTAGAAGGGAATAGGGGAAGTTTGTAACACCAGTTCGCAGCAGTAAAGACTGATGTTTCATTGTGCTGACAGCCTCCATAAAGGAACTCTCAATGCTGGGTAGAGAAGCTTTAAAACATCCTCCCCTCTGGGTTTGTATGCTTTTTGTCCATTAGCACCAAGGAAACAGTTCCAGAATTAAGCTGATTTCAACTATAGGTCCAAAACACTTGTTTTGGGAAAGTTTAACTTGCTATAAATTAAAAAGAATGTACTGCCTATGAAAATAAACCAACAACATCATGTATCTCCCATGATCAGACCACAGGGACAGATGTTTGCTTTAATATGCACGGTACCACCTTTTATTGCAAAAACACCGTAATAGAGAGTTGTTAATTTGAAATGATTCAGATCAGGATTTGATTATGGAAAGGCCGTCCATTGGCAATGCTGCAGATACCACTACTGAACTCGTCCTGTCCATGTGCTTGCACCAACTTTTGTAGTCTAATAAATGCTTACGTTACCTGTACTGTAGTACGAACGTGCCATTTGGTGAAAGGTGTGTACAGCAGCATAGGTATGTATGGTCCAGACAGCATCCATGGCCGTTATTTAAGCAGGGAAGAAAATTTGGAAGTAAGCCTGTCATATTTGCATTTTTCAAAACAGCAGGGCTCAACAACAGCACGTTTGTTGTTCTTCCCACACACAGCTCAAGATTGTGTTGTTCCACACTTCTGAAAAGTCACACTGCACAACCCTTCATCTTATAATAGGCATTTTTGCACCTTTTTTTTTTTTTTTCTGAGACCGCATTTGTTGTGACTGCAGCATTACTGCAGCTCTTTATCAAGAAAGCCCAGAAGATTTTTTTGATTAAAGAAACTGCATTACCATTGTTGGTAAGAGATAGCTGGTTTTTCCATATACAGCAGCAAGGTGGGAAACAAGAAGTCTTTTATATAAGAACTTTGACTTAAAATTCTTAAATTCTATTAAAATAACTGGAAGTATAATAAAAGCATACACTATGCAGAGTACAAGAAATATCTGGGATGCATGAGTTAAGGCCATTCTCCCCCAGCCATCCCCCCACAATTCAAGTTTTTTTTCCAGGAGTGTTTTTAAATGAAGCAAGCACTCGATGCTTGATAGCAAAGATATATTTCAGCTTCAACATTTCCAAACCAGGAAGAAACAAAGAAAACATTTGACATCTCAAAATGTGATTCACAGGTCAACAATGAAAGACAAAATCAAGCAAGCTTCTCGGTTTCCAAGCTTAAGTTACAAGTAGTACACAGTAACTCAAATCCACTGTCCAATAAACTTGTTTGTACATCATAAAAAGTATCATAGACACAGAAACCAAATCCCACATCCTCCCCAACCAAAAAGGTAGTCTGAAAAAAAAAATCTCACATCACTTCAGAGAAAAAGTTGATGTTTTTCTCCAGTGGCATCATATGTGCTTTCAGATTCATTAAGTATACACCCAACAACTGAAAACGGTGTTTAGCACTGGCTCAGCAAATATCCTAACAAGGTAGCTGCCCAAGAGGTACCTGTAAATACACCCAAGCAATAAAGGAAACATGTTTAAACCTACGCTGAAATACCCAAATGCTGAAAGATTCCTTTCAGTTTTCTACAAAGTTTCATTTTACCCTCCTCAAAGAAGGGCCTTACAGTGCAATGCAGAACAACGACATCATGTTTGTGTTCCCAATCTATTTTGAATATTACTGTTCTTAAACTTTTTGTTAGGGGAAACCTACTGCTCTTCCCTTGTTGCGTGTCTGGGCAGGTAAGCCTAAATCCCAGGATGACTGAACAATGCTGACCAACTCTGCCCCCTCCTTAAAATCAAGGGTCACTTTGGCTGATGATAGAACTACGCCCATCACAATTTAAAAAGTGGGAGTTTAATGAACACCTCTGAGATTATAATCCAGTTATTTTTACATCTGCCATAATCACTGCTATGAAATTACTACAGTAAGAATAATTTCTATTAAAGCAGCATGTTCCAAAGTGAGAAAGTATGTAACTGAAGCAGCTACAGGTGGGCATTATAGCATCTCCAATTTTCACTGTTATTCCCTTAAGGCAGCCTGTAGATCTTTCTTTAAACACACACTACGTTTGTGCTACATTTTGTTTTTAAGTTGCAAATAAGCAAGAAAAGGGGGACTCAATGCATCAGTTTGCTATCTGACATCTGCCTTCTGGAAGGCAGCTAGGGAAGTGATTAGTAACCATGTAGAGGTTTAGGTTTTCTATTCGGACTTCCCCAGCCTCTCTAGAAACTACTGTGAACATCATTGCTGCTTTCATCTTTCAGCTTGAAAAACCCCTGTAGGATTCAGTTTTAGCTGGCATCAGCAAATTAAAATTAAGACATACCTAACGGTCAGCTCCACTAAGAATCAGCTTTACAGTGTCAGGCACACCTAACCCAGATGTCTTCCTTCAATGTTTTCTTAAGAAAATGGCAGTGGAGGATAAAGCAGTACACAGAACAGTAACAACAGAATTGCAAAAATGACTCAGATTAAGCAACACGACTTCATACATATCCCCCAAATTAAGGGGCTGTCCTCCAACAGATCTGCTAGTTTCCTGCCTTCCTAAAGCTATTATTACATCTAAACTTTCAGTATATATTTTAAATTGGACTATTTCATTGCCTTCCCTCTCAAGCATTCAAGGCACCTAGCTGTGGTCTCTGGAAACTTCCCACCTCTGTTTGCAAGACATCTTAATGCTAAGCAAGTGTCCCTGCCACCACGAGGAATCTAACAGATTACCTCTGACCAGCGAGCACCAGTTTGTAACATGGCACTGTAGAGTCATCACTGAGGCAGTGAGAAGTAAGCTCACTTCTGAACTCGTCTAGATGTCATTCATTAAGTCTGAAATTAAGTTCAGCAAAACGAGTTTTGTACTTCAGTTAGTCAGCTTGTTGCAGCTCCTTGCAAGGTCTGCCAGCCACCCTCCCAACTGCAGAGTTACACTGTTAGTCACACCATTAGTTTGACAGAGCACATCCAAGGCCAAGATGTTCCCATCTTTGCCCTCTGCTGGGTGCTGTGGATAAAACAATAAATTGCACTTAGAGAAATATCAGACTATTCATCTGAATTTTGAAAGAGTTTCTTTCTCCTTCAGGCATTGTACTCAGAAGCAAAGTGTAAGTGAAACACTAACTCACACAGGGAGGGGAAAAACAAAATCAGCTTTTAAACAAGTCTGACAATGAGACAACTTTTCTCACGTCATACCATGTTTTTCATACAAACCTCAGTCAGCAGCTGCTCCCCTACCATTTAAGTGAGCTCATCAAAAAACCCATAACTACAGTAACAATAAGATTTATTGCCCCACACAAAAGAATCAAAGTAATACATAGGTTTTTTTACTCAAAATTAATAATTTTCCCTGACAGAGACTTTTCTCTGGAAGAACAAACTCTGGTCTTATACCTTTTCTCATATTCAAGTGTGCTTTTTCAGATTTAAGAGTATATATGGCTTAAGTTTCATATGGCTGTTCCTTAAATTGCATGTCTAATCCTACTCATCAAATTCTAAGGTCCACCCAGACATATCAGATAGAACACAAGACAGCAAGCCAAACTCACACTAGAGAAGAGTCTCCAGTAATGGATCAGATGTTACACTCAGTGACAAGCTTGACAGCACGCTGAAACCAGCTTGTACATGCATGTTCCTTAGCTGATTGATCTGCCTTATTCTGAAAGAACCCTTTTATCACAGAAATATGAGAGACTCCATTTGGATATACAGGTGTTGTGCTTGTATGTGTCTTTAAACTGCCAGCCGCATGGAATTCCTAGAAAATTTAGTCCAGTGTACAGGAAACAATAGAAAAAGTAAAGACCTACATTTACCTAAAATCATAAAGACCTATATTTACCTAAATAATTAAAAAAAACCCCAAGTAGTTTAATGCTGATTCCTAAAGGCAATACCAGCTAGATTCATATTTTGGGGCTATAATTGACATAGTACTTTAAATAAGTATGCCTAACTCTAAACTCAGACACTTAGCACTGCATGACCTAGCTTAATAATAATGTTGTTTTCTGCAGGATTTAATCCACCAAGCTATCTGTAATGGTAATCCATGAAAAAGCTTCTTTGGGCAGGGAAGAAAAAAACCTAAAGAAGTCTAGTCACATTCAGCGACATGTTAGAATCTAAGAGACTTAAAAAAACCTCTCAGAGGAAGAAAAAAAACCGGGGTGTGGAAAATTAAATCACCATGTAATAGTCTGTGAAGTGCACCTCAGTTGATGTTATTTTCCTAAAAGTAGCACAGAAGGAGGTATTTAAGGTCTGTTGTCACTACATGTCTACATACATATACAGCTTTCCAGGTTTACCTAGAATATTTTCAAAGCCCTGAAAGATTAAGTGGTTGTAGGGTGAAACAGAAACATGCTCTTTCTCTGCACACCTAGCATGTACGTACTCCAGTGTACCAGTGGATCAGCATCTGTTCCCTTTTACTCCAAATATTTATGCTGATCCATCTCTATTAATTTTTTTGTATAATCTTATTTTAAGCATCAAATGGGAAATAGTAACTTGGTACTATTAATAATTACTTGTTATTAATCTTGCAAAAGTGGCTGGGCAGCTTCAGTATGTTGCATTTGCATGGTGTTTGCTTGGGTAAGGACAAAATGCTTAACAAAAACTGCAGTAAAAACCATAACAAGAAAGCTGCCCAGAAAGACTCCTATAATAGTAGCATAGATGTCTCCTCCCAAGGCTACAGGAAATTCTTCAGCAAGTATATCTTTCACAGCATTGAATGAACCGTTGTTGGGCAGTGGGTTAATACCAAGTAGATGGCACAATAAGGGGTACAAGTCTGTAGCATTCATGACTTCTTTGGTGGCATTCTTTCTGAAAGCAGGCCCAACTGCCAAAAAAATTGGATGCATTTCTGGTAAGATGTTGTCATATCCATGATTACCAACTAGAAATAAAAGATAAATAAAGGTCAATATTCTGAAGTTCCAAAACAAGCAATGAACCTTTTCCTAGAAATAGCATAATGTAGAAGAGGAACAGCCAACATTTATTCTTGCAGAGGTTTAGAAGACTCATTTTGATCAACAGCACAAATGTCTCCTAGCAGATACCAAGTCCCAGAACTACAAAGAGAAGATGCCTTAAAAAAGAATGCAAAGCACTATTTAAGGGGAAAAAAAAAAAAAAAAAAGGTAAGCTCACATGGCAGTAACAGCACTGTCAGTATTTCCTTGATTTTCCTCAAGGAAAAACTCCAACTTTGCAACTGGACCAGATCTCTTAGGGAAAAAGAAAAAATCCAAGTAGAGACAGACTGTCTGCTTGACTCCTAGTAGCAGACAGAACTTAAGCACTGACTGATTTGACACTTTGTTCAATTTTGTGCACTACCTACTCATCAACAAGGAAAAAGTTTACAGATCTCACTAGTGGGTCTCCAGTGCCCCTTCTTTACAGGTGCACTAAAAACTCTGAACAAAGAAATAAACACACAGGCACAAAAAGCTGCTCTCACCAGCTATCAACAACCAAAAAACTTGTTAGGTCTTGCAGGTAATGCTCTTCAGCTTCATACCAGCAGCAAAGTTTAAAAGGTTTTCAATTAAATTTAAGAACTAACCATATGACACCTATATTTTCTTCCTAGCTAACCAAAAGTTACAGTTTACTGTCTCCATTCTACCTACAATAAATCTCAAAACTCCAAGGTGAGGAACTTAAAAGTGGGGCTTTTTTCCTCCAAATCACCTAAAATGCATCTTATCCTACAGGGCAAGCAAAAAACCAGTGGTGTACAGTAACACAATATGCAAAGACTTTCTAGCAATAGAGCATCCACACAAGCTGAGGACTTTTTTATTCCAGTAAAGAAATAGTACATGATAAAACAATGCTATTCACCCTCTTACTCAACAAGTTCAGTTACAACTTTTTTTTTTTGTTTTTTTAATCTCTCGGGAAGTGCTTGTCAGTTTGCTAGACCTTGCAAGCAGACCTCAAGTATGTGGCCACTAAAACATGTGAATGATCTTATCTGAAAATGAAACTTACTGAAAAACGGTACGTCCAGTTCCCCCTCCCCTAAGAGTAGCGTGCGCTTCCCATCACAAAAAAATTATAAATTCTACACACTTAGCTTCAGTTTCCCCTCCCAGTCTTACAAAAAATAAAATAAAAATTAACATCAGTTGAGATTGGGAAAGAAAGTACCGTGTAAGGTCTCTGACTAGGAAGATACACCAAAACAGAATACTTACATTGAAAACTGTCAGACCTATTATATACGATTTCCCATCCTTTATCAGCCACTGCTAAGATTGGCTGAATTCTACTGTTGTGTTTGTAATGGAATCTATCTGGAATCTGCTCCTTTTTATATACAGACATGTTGGGATGAGCATCGGCCAAAGCTTTGTATACTTCATCCAGTTTGCCTTCAAACAAACAAAAGAAACAAAAGACAAAACTTAAACACACCAATACTGAACTCATCAGTAGTTTAAATACAACTGAAAGAGGGCAAAATGAACTTCCCCAAAAGCTCATTATAGCTGTAAGAGACAACAGCGGATTACAATGTGCACAGAAGTTACTGTGAGAAATCCAGAGCCTCATTCACAGTAAGATCACACCTGGCATCAGACTTCACAGACTATTCCTAAGAAATAAGCGCCTTGCTAATTTTAGAAAAATCCCTCATTTATCAGAAGGTAAGCTTCTTACAAGAATGAGTTCAAAGGTATTTAGTTAAGTCTCAGGGAAAAGAAACCAGCTCCTCCTAGCAACGTGCAAGAAGATAGCTCCTAAACCTGTTCATGAGGTAATGTGCACATTAAGGCCAGACTCCGTCTTTCTCCCAGTTGGCTATGATGACAAGTGACACATTTCATTTATTTTAAAGCAGTTTAATTGTTAGTTGCTTTCCTTCAAAAGGCCAACGAGAGCAGCCACTTTGTTACTTGGCATCTCTGAAAACTTTTTTCTGAGTGAACCCAACTGTTTATTTCTCCTTCTACAAGATGCTCCAACGAACAGCTACACATTTGACTTCATTTGATTCCCAGTTTTGATCCTCTACCATGTTGATGACAAGTTTAGCCAATTTAGAAGGAGTAGCCAGTTTGTTGCTATGCACCATGTAATATCATAGCATTAGCAGTTAATTGCCTAGGTATAAGCAAAACTAGCTTGTATTAATCTTTCAAGGGAAGCCCTCAGGTCACAGCCCAGATGCCACTAACCCATTAGGAGCTGTACAAAGACTGCAGAGGCCTCAGCAGGGAACAGACAAGTGAACCAAGGGACAGGTTGGACTGGCAGGTGAAGGTGGCACTTGCGGTCCAGAACTGTCAGCCACTCTGTGTATTCAGTAGCAGCTAACAGTGCTGCCTACTCCTTTGTATTCTTAGAGTCCACTCCTTTCCCTTCCCTAGTCATCCACGGCATAGTGAGCGTAAACCCTTGAGATCTGTACTAACGCTACCAAATAAATAGGTGTTTTCCACCCCCAATTCTTTATTTGCTTGTTTCCAGTTTCTGAATTTTTCTTTCCAGTAAAAATCACTGAACAGCCATAAAGCAGCTGGACAAGCTGGAACACCAGTGCACAGAAAGGAGGAACCAAGACACACAGACAGGGACACAAAAGCAAGTTCAGAAATCGACATCTGAGCAAGTTTCTTCAAATCGACATCTGAGCAAGTTTCTTCAATCTCCCCCTCCATTTAAGCACAGATTCCTGTTGAGGGCTATGCAATGTGTATAACAGACTTCTGTTACATACCAGATAACTCAGCTCCATGACTTAAGTGCTTCGTGCTACACACATGCACAATTTAGTCGGACAGCTGAGTTCACCGCTACTCTCTGCAGGCCAGTTTCAGTGCTACAAGGTCTGAAGCACGGTTGGAAGATGTTTACATTTTCTTTGTGGCCAGTACTGTCATTTTTAGCAGACGAGCGGGATTTAAGCACATCCTGTCATTTTGACTTATCATTTCTCACTAGTTCTGCCTTCACAGCTAGCTCTACATCCTGCACCGGGTGTTCCTGCAAGTGAGCTCTTCTCCGACTGCCCATCCCAAGAAATGATCGTCTTCATGACCTCAAGAACAAGGACTTAGTTTGACCCAAGACACTGCCTGAAGCAAACCAAGGATTAAAATCCGGTCTACCATTTGCAGCATGCATGGAGTTTTAAATATATATCAGGAAAACAAAAGTTTGGGAGGAGGTGCCCAATGTCTTTAAAGAAACCGTCTTTGTTTTTCCCCCTCAGCTCCTACGATCCAGTATAGAAATTCTGGAGGAAAACTGGAAATAGATTAATGTATAACATTTCTTACCTCAAACTGGCATAAAAAATAATCATTAAACTTAATAAACACAATAAAGGTCAAGATGAGACAGCAAAAGTCCAGATATGATAGAGACAGTTACAGCAACAAGAAAAGGGACTCCAGGCCAGCATTTCTAGGACTATATTAGTAACAAAATTAATTTTGTTATGCCACTTTTCTACATGGGATAACAGGAGGGAGAAGCCCCAAATACAACAAACTATGATTTTACACTAAATTAATTGAGTTAATATGTTTATATTAAATGCAAGGAAAAGGCCAACATCACCAGCTGTGCTACAGGTACCATCTTCATGAACATATAATTAGTTCCACACACACTAGCATGGTTCAGTAATGGTTTTAATCCATCTCCTGGGGAAGAAATATGCAGTCAAACAGTTAAAGTAGCAGAAATTGCTGCGTTTTTAAGCATTCAAAATTTTTCTCAATGTCTCACTAAGTTTTACCATTCCCCTGGTTTAAGCAAGACAAATGGAATACCTGTCAAAAGAATTAGTCTTATGTATTTAAGTGTATGTTATTTCATAGCTAAACTGAGAATGAAGCTCATTGTTTTACAATAAAAATTACAGTTGGCAACACGGAAGGAAGGAATTTTAGCAGTGCTGAAAACTAATTATTGGTAGCGTAATAAATATCTGAACCTCTGGGCAAAACCAAATCCAAGCTATTTCTGAAATCCACTGAAATGGCCTTTTTTACAATTCTGTCACCTAATGGCTGCAGAGACGCTATTTCTTTTCAGCATTTAGCAGACAGGAGAATCGAGTTACACATCTTCAGGTTCTCATTTAACTCATTAGGGATGTTTCAGCACTAAAGTTTACTTTTACAACTCCTTTATTTGGTAATGAGAACATCCTGGTCAACCATGTTTGTCTTCGTTAGAATGGGGCTCCCAAACTCAGTTCTTCTACCACCACTGAGAGAAACAGCACCCAGCTACAAGCACCTGAGTGTGCTCATGCAGCAGACGTACCAACATTTCTTCAAACTAAAAATGACAAGAGACATTTGCTTACACATTTGAAGGTCACTTAAGTCTGCAAAATACCCTCCCTGCTGGGGCATAAAATACAGAGTGCTATCCATTAGTGAAGCAAATGTTACAGAAATCTTAAAAAACACCTTTTCAGAAGACCACCTAAAAACTCAACTTCCAAATTAGCATCTCTGCCCACACAAAAAATGCTGTTATCCAGGTTAACACATTTGCACCAAAGTTACAGGTTTTGATCATCAAAACAAAAAGCAGCATCTCTACATCAGTGACACTAAACATACACCTGAGACTTCAGCAACCCTTCAATGACTGCAACCAGACTTCAGATTTTGATTCCAACAGTATTCTTGCCCATCATTAGCACAATAAAAATGGTAGGAACATAACTGGCTGGCTGTTTAGCATGATGGGGGAAAAAAACTGAAGTGAACTACAATAGCTGGCAGCTAATCAAATAGCCAGCACAGGCTTTCTTTTTATCAAAGGTCCCGATCTGGTTTCAGTTTACTGTTTGAGTTAGAAATCTAATTCTTCCACTATGACTTTATCATCTTGATGAAAGGCGAGATATCTAACATTCAGTTGTTATCTATCTAGAACACCATTCATCCTTGATAATGCCATTAGATTATCTTACCTCTCATTAAGACTAAAGGATATTTGTCATTATTAGTCAACAACAGACAGATTTGCTCACTTTTCATTTCAGAAAGTTAATCCAGGCTTTTGACAGAGCTAGCAAAAAGAACAAAGAGGTGATCCTGCAAGTACTCCTTGTTCAAGGCTGACGTCCTACTGGCATCAGGGCTGCTACCACCACTTCAGTTAAGGAACAAAGCTTATGAAGTTTAGATACTCAAGTATTTTCTTCAGAGAATTTTACTACTACAGCTCCTACCTTCTTTTGGCAAAATAGCTACTGCAGGAGAATGGTCAATGACTTTATAGAGTGCTCTATTCACGTACTGATCAAGCTCAATGAGCCTTTCCGGGGAAGACTGTGACATTCCATGATCACTTGTGATTATGACATTTATCACATCCCACAGCTTCGCCTTCTTCAGTTCAGACATAAGATACCCCAGCTTTTTGTCAATATCACTAATTATCGGTCCCATAAGTGGGTTTTCTGGGCCCAGAATATGGCCCATCTCATCAGGCTGTTCCCAGTATAGGAGACCAAAGTTTATGGGTTCTTCTGATGTAAACCAGTGAATAAGACTTGCAACTCTATCTTCAAAGGAAACAGATTCATTGTAGGGCATAAAATATGTAGGAAAGACTCCATGTATTTTCACATCTGTTCCAGGCCACATAGCTGCCCCGGTTTTATGTCCTTCCCTCTGGTTCGAAACCCATATTGGGCTGGCTTCTTCCCAGAACTTGGAGTTATGGATATCCATTTTGTTCAGAGAGAAAGTTTCATTCAGAATAGGATCATACATCTCATTAGCAACTATACCGTGGCTTTCTGCATAGAGACCTGTCACCATTGTATAATGATTAGGATATGTTTTCGTTACAAACACGTTAGTGACCTGTTTGACATGCACACCATTCTCCATGGCATAATGAAAATTGGGAGTTGAGACTTTATAGATGTAATCCCATCGAAATCCATCAAAAGATACTAGTAACACTCTGGGCTGGCCTAGCTGGAAAGACAATGCACTTGGAAGAAATAGTGAGAAAATTGCCAGGACTTTCCAATAACAGTTCATGGCTATTCTGGAAGGTGTTCGTCCCCTCTTCTGAGGCAACATGGCATCTGTTGAGCAGAGACAGAAGATTTGTTTGCATTAATCTGCTTGTTGAAGTTGTAACTTAGTTTTAAGAATGAGTAGCTAAAATATTCCTTATGTATTTATACAGCTTGCCTTACTAACACTGAGTGCTCCAAACACAGGAACAAGACCTTTTACTTATCAGTTAGATTGATATCCCAATTTCAGAGATAGGAAGTGAGTCACTACAATCTGTTGAATGAAACACAGTTCACAAAGCAACTTCTTTATCCAACACCACTGCCCAACCTCTTCCTTTTTTCTTCCTGCTCCCAATATACAGGAACTCCTGCTCTTGCCATTTGACATGTTTTCAAGTATTTTCTGTACTCAAAGTTATGAGAAAGCTTCTGCTTGTTAAGAGTTAAGATGTAAACAGGGGCAGTTCTCACCTTGAGAATAACAAGGTCCATCTCCACCAGAACTTTATAACCCTCATTAAAATCTCTGGAGCACAACCTCTCTTCTGCGCAAGCGTGGCACAGACACGCTACCGTCACATGGCAGAGAGCAGATGGGAGCAGGAAGTACACGCTGGAACCGCAGTCTGCGCCTGCACAACTCCCACCAGGGAGGGGGGGACCAGCTAGAAACCATCACAGCTTCTCAGCCCTGACACTCGGTATGAGATTACTAAATGTGCCAAGTACAATTTCTAGCAGAGAAACTAGCAAATAAGCTTTGAATTTCAGATACAGCAGAATATCCATCCAAAGGTTTTGCTCCTTAAAAAGTATCAAATCAAGAGTTAAGACAAACAAAGAGCAGGAACATCAGTTTCCCAACATTTTATCACATCTCTAACCTGATCATACCTTCCTTACATAACGGAGCTCTTACTGATCAACTAATTCTGATGCTTACTACCAAAGGTCACTTCTAGCGTACAGACAGCTTTACAAACAAGAATAAATACAAGTCACACAAGTCAGTGTGCAGATTAAGTTCTTCTAACTGACCACTTAAGTCTCTGAACGGATTGGAAAGATGTGCTTGAAAGATTCAGCGGTACAGTTGTGAGCCACTGGAAATACCACGTCTTTCAAACAAGTATCATCTGTCCTTTCCAGTCAAATACCACTGCTAACCAAGCGCACGCAGCATGAACCATGCAAGAGACAAGAAACAATGCAAATCCTGTCCACGAACTGCATGAGATGGTGACCACAAGACACTGTACCCAGAAGCATTTGTTCTCTAAACATTCAGCACTAATTCTGATTGTATGACTCAAGGATATAGACTATTCCTAGCTGTGACTGGCATTCCTTATCTAATAGCATGACATAATATGACACATAAAGGGGGCCCACAAGAAAGCTGGAGAGGGGCTTTTTACAGGGGCATGTACTGATAGGACGAGGGGTAATGGTTTTAAACTGAAAGAGGGTAGATTTAGATTAGATGTAAGGAAGAAATTCTTCACTGTGAGGGTGGTGAGGCACTGGCACAGGTTGCCCAGAGAAGCTGTGGCTGCCCCCTCCCTGGAAGGGTTCAAGGCCAGGTTGGACGGGGCTTTGGGCAACCTGGTCTAGTGGAAGGTGTCCCTGCCCATGGCAGAGGGGTTGGAACTGGATGATCTTTAAGGTCCCTTCCAACCCAACCCATTCTACAATTCTATAATAATTTCATATTGTATTGGGTTGTATTCCCCTGCCCCAGTTTCCCTCTGCCCTTCCCACTTTCTTGTTCAAAACTGTTATCCAACTCAAAGTCAGATCCATGTAAGAACCCTCACACAGGATTTCCCTATCTGTAACTGACCTAAAAATTTCATGCTAATATTCCCCACTTCTTGCTCAACCACAAGACCAGACACTGCTCAAGCCAATCCTGCATGTGGACCATACTGATACACCACACAGTTCCCTTCAGGTTCCCATTTTTCAGCAATCTTCTGGAACAAGTCACTACTGAAATTCTGTTGGAAAACAGTGATTGTGTAACCAATAAATCCATATTAATATCCCAAGTACATAAACATCCTAGTTAAGGTAAGAAGTTGTAGCGTAACAGGAATCTGAATACCACTGCAATGATGGAACAGGATTTGTCATTTTGCTAGAACACAAGATATCCTCCATGGGAAATTTCCCTACTCCAGTTCCCCAGCTAAATCCCTCACATATATATTTACACTGGAAAACAGCATAGGCACTGTTGACCTGCAGATAGTCCAATGCCACCCTGAACTTGTGTATCCCAAAATTAAAATCCAGGCTTAGAGCCCTGCTGAGAATGAAGTGACACTTGAGAGGCATAACTGCCCTTTCAGCAAACACCACAGACCCAGAGGCTGTGGGATCACTCAGCTTCACCTGGTGGGGGATTTCTTTCAGCTGAATATGATGGAAATAAAGGGTGAACACGCTGCTGTGTCCAACTGAACCCCACCTGTCAAACTAAGCGCAGCCCATAGCCGAGTCATTAATTGCCCCCTCTGGGGAGAGACAAGTATGAATTTAAGTCCTCTCAAGTGAAGTCAGGTCTTTACTTCTGAATTGTACACAGTTAATGATGTCAACATCACCTAATCCTTTAATTGCATATTTTTAATAGATAATAAATAAGGGTTTTTTTTCCCAAGGCCTTTCAACACTGGTTTTCCCTGCACACAACCTGAGCACATCTACTCACCCGGGTCTCTCCAGAGACCCGGCACCAGGGCTCCTGAAGGGGCTCTGCCGGGACAGAGGTGTCTGACTGCCCGGGCAGGGAGCGGACGGACGGACAGGGAAGCGCCCAGGGACCTCCCAGCAGGCAGAGCAGCCCGGCACACGGCCCAAGGGCAGGGGCAGGCCGGCCTTCCCCGGGAGAGCAGCCGCCGGCCGCGGGCGCACAGCTCCGCGCGTGGTTCACCGCACCCCGACCGG
The DNA here is from genome assembly GCF_031877795.1 of Strix aluco. NCBI lineage: Eukaryota > Metazoa > Chordata > Aves > Strigiformes > Strigidae > Strix > Strix aluco. The sequence continues at coordinate 126,434,804 of NC_133933.1, read as the reverse complement.
CCATCCCCGCTGAGCACAGCCCGCGCTCCCGCACGCGAGGGACCACCCCGACACCCAGAGCACACACTTCCCCCCCCCCCGAGGCCTACTCGAGCCTAACCGAACCGCCCGCCCCATCGGAGCCCCCCCCGACTCGAGCTGCCGCAGCTCCCGCCGCCCCGGGGCGGGCGGACACCCCACAACCCCTGGCCCGCGCCACCCGCCCTCACCTGCCAGCGGCCCCGGGGCGCGGGCGGGACGGGACAGCCCCGCCCCGCCCCGCCCCGCCGGGAGTGGCCAGCGGCGCTGTCAATCAGCGCCGGGTCACTGTAGCGGCGCGCTGAGGGGCGCGGCCATGGCGGAGCCTCCTCAGGCCGCGGGCGGGGGTTGTACGCTGTGAGTGGTGGCTAATGCTGGTCTGGTAACAGCTTTGTCGGCGACATGGACAATGGGAATGGAGCGCACTCTCAGCGAGTTCACCGGCAACACCGAGCTGTGTGGTGCGGCCGACACGCTGAGGGAAGGGATGTCATCCAGAGGGACCTGGACAGGCTGGAGAGGTGGGACCGTGTGAACCTCATGGAGCTCAACAAGGCCAAGGGCAAGGTCCTGCACATGGGTCAGGGCAATCCCAAGCACAAATACAGGCTGGGAGATGAGTGGATTGAGAGCAGCCCTGCGGAGAAGGACTTGGGAGTAGTAGTGGATGGAAAACTGACTACGAGCCAGCAATGTGCGCTCACAGCTCAGAAAGCCAACTGTGTCCTGGGCTGCATCCAGAGCAGTGTGGCCAGCAGGTCGAGGGAGGGGATTCTGCCCCTCTACTCTGCTCTCGTGAGACCCCCCCTGCAGTGCTGTGTCCAGCTCTGGGGCCCCCAACATCAGAAGGACACGGACCTGCTCGAGCGGGGCCAGAGGAGGCCACAAAGATGATCAGGGGGCTGGAGCACCTCCCCTGTGAGGACAGGCTGAGAGAGTTGGGGGCATTCAACTGGAGAAGAGAAGGCTCTGGGGAGACCTTATAGCGGCCTTCCTGTACTTAAAGGGCACTACAGGAAAGCTGGGGAGGGACTCTTGATCATGGGGTGTAGGGATAGGATGAGGGGTAATGGGTTTAAACATAAAGAGGGTAGATTTAGGTTGGACACAAGGAAGAAATTTTTTAGAATAAGAGTGGTGAGGCCCTGGCACAGGTTGCCCAGAGAAGCTGTGGCTGCCCCCTCCCTGAAAGGGTTCAAGGCCAGGTTGGACGGGGCTTTGGGCAACCTGGCCTAGTGGAAGGTGTCTCTGCCCGTGGCAGGGGGGTTGGAACTAGGTGATTTTTAATGTCCCTTCCAACCCAAACCATTCTATGCTTCTATGATTCTCAGGTGAGGTACCCCTGAGAAGTGTGTGGGTTAGGAGGCAGCTCCCAGGGACCACCAGGCCTTTCCCACGTGGCAGGCAGCCCAGTGTGAGGTGACCCAGGCAGGTGGCACAGCAGGGAGCTGCCTCAGGGGACATTTTCTCCCACTTTGAGGAGCACAGAGGTTTGGCAAGAGCTGGGCAAGTTGTAATGGTGTTGCTGCGTGTCATGGAATTGCTTAAAATAGACAAGAAATTGATCCCAGGCTGGGCTAGCTGTGCTTTGACCTGGCTGTAAAGACCAGGATCAAAATTCACTTTCTGGATATCTGCAAGTGCTTCTGCAGTTTAAAATTAAAAAAAAAAAAAAAAAAAAAAAAAAAGAATTGATTAACGTGTCTGTCTATATGCCTTTTTCCTTCTCTTGTGTTCTGAGGCTCTAAATTTTCCATTTTTTTTCTGGCAGATACTTTTTCCCATGTTGTGATGTTCAAGACCCACAGCCATGCCCTTAAACAAAGAGGAAAATCAATTTACTCCTCCTCATCTCACTAGAAAATGAACTGCTGAAGGCGAAAAAGTCCAAGCTGAGTTTCTCACCTTTACTAGTTGAGGATCCACGGTACATACAGGTCTGAAGCCCACACCTTGTGTATGTACACAAACCTTACCCCATTTTGTGGCAGTGTAGATAACTTTTACTGGTGCATAGGAACATGCTACTTATTAATCACTTTGTAGGTGGCACTGCCTTAACTTTCATGTCCTTCTGGTGCAAACAAGCATTACAATGCAAAGAAAACAAAACTTGAGGGTTTTGGGTTTTAGTTTGTTTTTTTTTTTTTTTTCCTGATCCATACAGGATGAATCTGCTTTCTTGTTGACAGCAACCTACTGGAGGCTTCACATCTCTGACATAGTACATTATTAGTAGGCAGATAGAAAAGGGTTACGTATGACCCATGTACAGGCTGTAATCCAGGTAAGACTCTGGCTTCCTCCCCTTCTTTCTGTGTAAAGTTACAACTTGGCTTCATGGGATCACTGGGCTAAGGCCAACTGTATGAGGTTCAATAAGGCCAAATGCCGGGTGCTGCACTTGGGCCACAACAACCCCCAGCAGCGCTACAGGCTTGGGGAGGAGTGGCTGGAGAGCTGCCAGTCAGAGAGGGACCTGGGGGTGTTGATTGACAGTCAGCTGAACATGAGCCAGCAGTGTGCCCAGGTGGCCAAGAAGGCCAATGGCATCCTGGCTTGTATCAGAAATAGCGTGGCCAGCAGGGACAGGGAAGGGATCTTACCCCTGTACTCGGCACTGGTGAGGCCGCACCTCGATTACTGTGTTCAGTTTTGGGCCCCTCACTACAAAAAGGACATTGAATGACTCGAGCGTGTCCAGAGAAGGGCAACGAAGCTGGTGAAGGGTCTGGAGCACATGTTGTACGAGGAGCGGCTGAGGGAACTGGGGGTGTTTAGTCTGGAGAAGAGGAGGCTGAGGGGAGACCTCATTGCCCTCTACAACTACCTGAAAGGAGGGTGCAGACAGCTGGGGATGAGTCTCTTTAACAAGTGATAGGACAAGAGGGAATGGCTTCAAGTTGTGCCAAGGAAGGTTTAGACTGGCTCTTAGGAAGTATTTCTTTCCAGAAGGGGTTGTTGGGTGTTGGAATGGGCTGCCCAGGGCAGTGGTGGAGTCCCCATCCCTGGAGGGGTTTAAGAGTCGGGTTGACCCAGCGCTCAGGGATCTGGTGGAGTTGAAAACGGTCAGTGTGAGGTTAATGGTTGGACTGGATGATCTTCAAGGTCTTTTCCAACCTCGATGATTCTGTGATTCTGTGAGCTGGCCAGGCTCGTGCAGGAAGGGACTCTCAAGCCTGGGGCAGAGGGCAAGGTCTGGTCATCGTATCTAAGTAGGGGTCAAGGCTTCTTTAATTGTTTTCTTAATACCTGTTTTTTTCCCCTTCACTACTGTTGTTCTGTTAGAGATACGAGACAGACTAGTACAAAGCTGGAAACACACCTCGCTGCTGTGATTGGTAGAAGCCGTGTGGATGTGGCTTTTGTACACAGGAAACTGAACTAGACCACACCTGTAGCACGAACTTCATCATCTGATTCCTGACAGTGACCCACACCAGAAGCTTTGGTGAAAGGGGTAAAAATAAAAAAGCCATTATAAAATTGCACCTGTGTGTGTCGAAGTCTCTGGTTGGGTGCCCTTGAAGAGCAATGTGCTGCCTCACGCTAACAGTTACTCTCATTAGCTGGGAAAAACAATCGTGCTCACATTTACTGTTGGTTCAGCTTTAAGTTTGGCCTCTCATCACTCAAATACAGAGATCTGAGGAACTACAGGAGTGACGCGCATGCTTCTGCAGTGCTGGAATTAGTCACTAGAGGGTACAGGTGTATATGGATTTAAGGCACTGCTGGCAACTATAATATTTGTCTTGGATGTAAGAAACGGCTGAGCTGCTTAAAACTGTTATAAAATGAAAAGAAAGCATGGACAAGGAGTTTGCTAATTCCACCAAAATGTTTAATACCATAATAGATTTTCACTGAAATACACAGCTAATGTGAATATTTGTACAAAATATGTGGTTAAAAATAGTATTGATTTATAATATATACAGATATGTCACATCTGTGTCAGAAATGCAGAGACTTGAATGAAAACATGAGTAATGCTTTTAAATCTACAAGATACATGAAATATTTCTGCAGCTACCCACAGTAGGACAACTTGCCAAATTGACACTGAAGGATCCATCAGTCATTACAGATGGAGTTTCTTCCTGATGTTTCTGAACAAGAACTCAGCTGTAAAATGGATTCAGAACATTGACCTTCATTAACTGAACGGTGAAGAGAACACATCTGTGTGACACAAATGTAGATACAACTTTCTCGTACTAGATAAATGATCAGTTACAATAATTCCTTAAGACTGATTTTCAGGTGTAGAATAATAGAGAAGTTTAATCCTTCTTGCTGGAGACTCAGGTGAGTGAGGAAGTCTCTGTCTCAGGGACAGCAACTGGGCCCTTCTTAATACAGCTCTCATCTACATGGATTTAAATCCTCAAGTCTGTCTTAAGGTTGTGAATATCTTCATTTTTCTTTGAGGCTGCTCACACTTCACAGCTTTCCCAGCCTTACTCCAGCAAGAATCTTGCTAACATGTCCCCAGTTCTAGGCTTTGTACCTACTGCATCAGTCCACAGATTGAAAGGATCCACAGATGATCCTTACCGCAGCCCCAGACTCTCTGTGTAGTGACTGAACAAACTGACAAAAGGGGAGAGACAAATTAAGGCTATTTTTAATGCTTTCTGAGCATCTCTGCAGTGGAGGCATTCGGGGTTCCCGCCCTTCCGTCGGGAGTGCTGCTGCTGGTCCACCTCTAACAGTGCAAGCTTCCCTCCCCTCCGAGCCAAAGCAAATATACTCGACACTTCAAATAGACATGTGGGAAAGAGCTTTTACAGTACTTCCTCCCTTGTAATTTTATCCCTGAATACTGCAGTCTACACGTATTTAAAAAAAGAGCACAGCTCGCATTAGAAAAAACAACTCCTTTTAAGAGGAGCCTAGAATATTTGAAAGCTGCTGTACTCCCCCCAAAAGATGTGCGAAAACAGGAAAAGCAGAATTTGGGGATTTTTGTTGCTAGCATAACTAGTTATTCAAGAGCATTGCATGAGGATGAGTATCAATGAGGGTCTGCCTGGGACTTTAATCCATACCTGGTTTTGCTTTTTGGTAGAACAGAGCTACATGTGATTTCTTAGGCAGAGGGGAATCGAGGAAATGCAAAGGTCTTAAATTCATACTAGTATGTGAGTGAAAGTCTTAAGTGGCTAAATGTTTAGTAGTAAAATGTTTACCACTAAAGAAGGAAAAAAATAAATTTAGTAAAGGCTCTTTAGAGGATGAGATCTGAAAGTACTGTAACAATAACCTACTTCAATCCCCTCTTCCATAGAAAGCTTGTTCCAGCTCCCCAAGTCTGTGACAGGTACTGCCTTCCCTTCTAGGAAGCTGTTCCAGTAGGTCTGGCTGTGCCACCACCAGACTGGCCACAGATTTCATCATCAGGCAGCAAAACACCGAAGGACCCAACCCCTGTGAGCTGCTAGACCATTTTAAGAAGCTGGGCCGATCATCAGGGAGTGAGCGGTAAGTACAGACCCAGCTGCAGAGCTGGAGTCTGCTCTGCACTTTCCAACACATCCTTCTTAAATCACCGTTTCTCGTGCTTGGATTGTAACTCTTTAGGACAAAAACCCGAGGCTGCACAAGGAACAGCCGCAGCCAGACTATCAGTAATGAAGTAAGGGGAGCTTCAGCTGTGAGTACTCAAGGCGGGAGCCTCAGGCCCCTGCTGCAGCTGGGAGAAATACTTTTAACCCCCATTATTCAGTATCGAGCAGGGTTAGATTGCACATTATCTCTTGCATGCACGAACGCCCAGCATAAATGAATGTTGCCTATTTGTGTGTACAGATGAAGTGTGTACTGAAGTTGTACACGTACACAGTCATGCCCCCAGCCAAGGACCAGTTTGGGATCCTCTGGGCCACACAGCTCTCCTCCACCCGCAACTGAAGCCCTGAAGCTCATTTCCAGGTGCTGCGTCTGGTTCCCAGCAAGACTGAAGAGCCACAGTCAGCAGGTGGGTAATGCAGCATTTCAGTCGGATCAGATGAAGAACCTCACTGTAGCTAGGAAAGCTCATTTGTTGCTCAACAGTGAAGAATAAATCAGGCCTCCTATAGTGCATTTTACCTCTACAGTGCTCCTTAAGAAGATGACTATTGCTACTTTTTTTTTTTTTTTTTAAGGCCTGTCTTTTCAGAAGGAATCGGTGAGCTCAGAGCTTATGTTTCCAACAAGATTTCTTAAGCAGATCTAATTTTCAGAATCACGAACAATCATGTTTGAGAAACTAAGTCTTTTATGGCAAGTGCCCGAAAAAAAAAAATCATTTTTTCAAATGCAGAGCTGAGTGATCAAATATCAGAATTTCACAAGACAGTTAATCAGCAAACTCATCTGGTTTCCAATTTGCAAGATCCAGTACAAACTGACGCATGAGACTACAAACAATTAATTTCAATGTTTGTAATAATTAACAGAACTTCTTCCCCAGGCTGGATGGCAGCTGGATGCCACGTTCCTTATTCCAGCACTCATGCCCACTGTATTTACCCAATATAGAAGCACAGTAAGAACCCCATCGGCTCTCAGGGATGTGCTTTTGCTCACCAGGGATTGCACTGTATTCATTTTCACATACACGGAGCCAAATCCACAGCAAACCAGTGCACGTTCACATGACTGTGAAACTGCAGCAGTTTAAAATGGAACATGGGTACCCTGCCAGTAAGAAGGCTGTTTTTCTCCCCTAATTTCTACTGAAACAGTGGCCTGTGGCCTGTCACATATTTAAGCATTTTCAGTTCTATCAGTTAAGAAAGCAGTGGTATATACCACACTAGTCAGTTTATTAATACAGTTTAACTCTTTAAATGCTACTTTTCAAAATGCCAACACAAGCAGAACACAAAAATATTGTTTGCCATATTTATTTTTTAAACTAAGCTCTGAATTATACAAGTGTAAAAGTGATTAATTAGCCAATAGCTTTTTAATACTCCTATAAAATATGACAGAATATTTCAAAAGTATGTACAATATAATGGAAATGCTAACATAATCTGTCACAGTGCTCAGACATACCACTGTAATCGAGTCTTGCAAGATGGTTCAGTCTGTTACTCTGTACAAAGAACAGTTTCTTTTTTGCAGAAAGCTTTTTTGCTGCTGAATGGGAGGGAGGGGGGAAAAAGCCCAAAATAAAAACAACCCAACCCTCCCACCCAATTTAGGATCAAATAAATGTTAATTTATCCACAGGGCACATTTTTATAATATAAAGCACTTTACAATGACTATGTCTGTAGTCTTGTTATGGCTGAGGAAGGGAAGCTCTCGCCATGTGTCCTTGCCAAAACCAAAGTGTACTTGAGTGTGTATGTATATGTTAGGGAGGGGGGGGTTGTACTACCTTGTCTTAACTACAAAAATCAAGGCCACAGAAACTCTTTATTCTTTTGTTCCAAAAGAGCAGATTCCAAAATACCCCTTCTCTGTGCATTGTAAATGTTTTCATGCTTTTAACTGTATTTAGGAAGTCATTACAATTTTGATTTCATATCTGAAGAGGTCAGAAAGGACAAGCAGGCAGCGGGCAACAGAAAGAGCAACTGTACTCCCCTGATTTCCTTCTTGAATTTCCAAGCAGCAGCAGGAGCAATGTCCACCCAACAGAGGGGCCCAGGGCATCGCTGCCGGCTGCTCGCACAGGCTCCTGCTTTGGAAAGGAAATTAAAAGGTTTTTGTCCATGTACACTGTTACAGTAGTGTAACACAGATTTCATTCTTATTTATAGTATTACGACACGAGAGAATCTGCTTCAGCACTGCGGCCACCCCGTGAAAAGAGCAAGTCAGAGGGACTGAGCTCATAGATGCTACACAAAAGAAAATTCCCACTGAAGTAGGGGCTCTGCCTGTGAATTACCGAATTAAATAGGAGTTACTCTTCCAGATGGTCAGCAATTTTTGAAAGAAGCCTTTCTTCCCTGCCAAGAACCAGCCTTTAGCAAAATACAGGTTCTCTTTAGGCTCACATATGCTGTTGCTTTTATGACAGGGACATTATTCCATAATACCTGAAACACTTTTCTATGATGACTGTTATTTTATCATATAAAGGTGACATATAAGCTTTGACCATAGTTACAGAGGGCTGCTTTGAGTTTTCAGGTTTGTAGTTGTGTTTCTATTTCTGTGCTTTAACGAACGAGCCGTGTTCCACGTAGTACTATATAGTTTTATAAAGACAAAGAGTAGTATTTGAATGGGGCCTGTTTTTAAATCTGTCTGAAAATGCATTTTGAGGAAAGAACATTTAAGATCCAATGCTTTAATTTACAGTCTAGTTTTAGATCATTTGAGGCCAAAGTCCACAGTTCAGAACCAAGTCTCCCCGAAGATTGAGTACATGGATACAAGGACTAGATTCGGCCTCCAACACTTTTGCATGTAAAAAAATCCAGAGTATCAGCTTTCATTGGAGACGATCTCTGATCGCTTACATCAGCTGAGGATGTGGCCAGTAATTTCTTCTGTACAGCATATATCAACAAAAAATCTTACGCATTTAAGTCTTACTCTCCCTGTTTATACTGGTCTAAACCCCACGGACCTTAGCGTTCTGTATGTTCTCAAAAAAGACAGTGGTGTTACTCCTGAAATATTGTAGGTGACCTATGATGGTGTTTTCAACAGGAACATCAGGTTATAGTCCTAGGGCAGTGAGTGACAATTTACTTATTTAAACCAATTCTAAATGCACCACTGAAAAACAGCTGAAGTGAAACCTGTAAGGAGTTACTTTAAGACAACTTTACACAGCTATCATGAGGATACTAAAGCCTCATTTTTTGTTCAGTCTTTGCTGTATTTAATATTTAATGTGTTTCTATTAGTGTAACACATGCACGATGATGTCCGTAATGCAGTAACAAGTATCACATTATAGATATATGCTAAGTAATGCACTACATCTCAACAGGAATGTTGGGGGACTGTGGTGGTCAGAGAATGAACTAGATGAGAATGGCAAGTTCTCATTCTCAGAACATCCTCACTGCATGCTGAGAGGGGCATCTCCTGTCTTCACCGACAAAGCAACATGTTCTTCCTGAAGTATGGCAGAGCCAATACCCCAGCAAGGGGGACGTGGCTCTGCTGAAGCGTGTAGCCTCACTGCTAATTAGGGTGGAATGGTGTTAAGAAATATTAGTTGTTTAGCTTAAATAAGTAAGTTTTAAATAGAATGACTCGCTTAGACTTGTGATGTTGTGTGATTTAGTATGCTGTTCACTTACTTAGCATGAGTGGCTAGATTTGCTGAAGGCTTAGGCCGCAAGCTGTAAACTTTCACCTAGATTTGCTGAACTTGTACTGAACTCGGACCTACACAAGCGAGACAAGGCCTCCAGGGCCCACGCAAACTAGAAGATAAAGAGGGTACAACCATCAGCAGCAGCTGCAGCTAGACAAGGTGACGGCCTGCCTGGAGACAGCGAAGACTCCAATAGGGAGTTGGAAGGTCTCAGGCCAGAGTCGCTGTTGGACCGAAGGGTGCGTGGAGGGCGCGTGGAGGGCAGACGCGTAGTCTGTCGGGGTATCATTGCCCAGGGATTTCTGTGTTCAGTCCCTCTCTGGAGGCACCCAGCTCAAGCTGATCCTGCCGCTGAACCGCTAAATTAAATTACCTGTTTTGATGAGATTCGATGCTGGAAACTCTGCTTTGGGAAACCTAAGGTTCAAACTACTGAGCGACTACTATGGGATGCCCGGACCGAACTGCACTTCTTTAACGGTTTGGCGACCCTGGTAGGACCCGAGGCCACCGCCTTCGGATCCTCTCGCCTCCAAACATCCAACTGCCAGCATCGGGTGAGTTCACCAGGGATCTTTGGAGTGGGAGGCATCGAAGGGTGAGTGTTAAAATTCCCTGAGCAGATTTGGTGAAGATACTGCGGTGGGTTTGAGTCCCTCTCAAGCTTTTGCTAAGAAAGGTTGGAGCAGATGATCCTTGAGGTCCCTTCCAACATGCTGTTCTACGATTCTATGATTCTCTCAGTATCAGAGTGGGTTTAAGTCCTCTCAATATTAGTGTGGGATCGAGTCCCTCCCCTGCTGATTTATTTTTATAAGATTTCATGCCTCAGACTCTGCTTCAGGAAACCTAGAGTTCGAACTGCGGAGTGACTAGCACCGGACGCCCGGACCGAGCTGCACTTCTTTAACAATGGAACCCTCCCTCAGAAACCAGATCATTAGGTTTTATGACAAAAATCTTGATTACAGAACCTAAGCTGACTTTTCAGATCCTAGAATGAGCTTCCAAGATGTATTTACTTATTTTAACTTGCAAAGAATTTTAAACCGTGGAATCTCACTGTGCCACTTTATAGTCATTTTTGGGAGTACAGCTGCAGCTAATTAGCTCAAAAATCCCACCGTATCTTACACATATGCTCGGTTTTCTGCAGTATGGATTTCAGTGGAACTACTCATGTGCATAAATTAAGCGCATGCTTAAATATATGCAAAATCTGAGCTCAAATGTCTAGAAAATATGTTCTCAAAATGACAAGTACGCATAAAAAAAATCATCATGGAAGCTCTGCCAGACAGGGAATCCAGTATCTGTCTGCTGTCAGCCATGATGAAAACACAGAACAATTTTTGTAACCCAGTATACATTGCAAGTGAAAGAAACATGCAGGACAGGGTGAAAAAAGGGGCTTCAATTGCATGCAGTCTAATTTCAAGTGTGTAATTATGGTCCTGTTTTCTTTGGCCTAAAAAAAAGAGAAAAAAAAACAACAAAAGAACCCCAAATAACCTCTCCTCACCTCCACAAACCCAAACTGCATACAGCTCAAAAAGGGCTTTAAAGCACAGGAAGTGGGGAGGGAAAAGGTCTGAGTAGTAGAGATGTACGAGTAATTACTAACAGTTTCAGGGCTATTCAACACACCACTAGGAAAGCGTTCAGCCTGTATCATTACTAGAACTTAACAGCTATGACAGAGAGCAACGAATCCCATCTTAAATAAGCAGTTAGCTTCTCTTTCTTTCTCCAACTCAGAGAGAAGTACCACTCATACCTTTATGGAAGATAAAATGACAATCCTATTGATATTCTGACACCAGACCCTCCAGCAAGCTGCTGCCTCTCCCCTCACCTCAGGGAGCTCTGTCACACATCCCTGCCACCATGAAGGACCACTGTACTCTACAGCTGTTGGTGGAAGAGAGTGTTTTTAAAAATGTTGCAAAGATAGTATTCCTTACAGAAAATTCCAAGGGGATGGATGAAAAAGCCACCAAGCTGCTAGTAGATTAAAAAAATAACACACATACCCTCCTTAAAAAGAAGAAAAAAAAAAAAAAGGGAAATGACTAAGGTCTGCTGGGGAACTGAGGAGGTCAGAGGTGCAGGCTGCTTGATGAAGGGCAATAGCAAGAATTCTGGGAGTCTGAATATCAAAAGCCTGATATCAGCCTAATTGCCCACCCTGAACAATCTCTCTGGTAGTGGTGTTTCAGCATGCAAATTACAGCTGTGAAAACATCCTCAGACTGAAACCCTCCCTTGTTTCTTCAGCCTTGTTTGTCCTTTCCAGAAAAATCTATTAGTTGGTGTGTGATATGGTTACATATACAAAGATCTTTTTCCTAGCCCTTTTATTACATAGGCTTGATTACTGCGAGGGATTTCAATGAGTTTAATGTTCTGGTACTCAAAAGGCAATGGCTGCCTTTCAACAAAACAAAGCAAACAAAAAACAAGAGCTGTGCTGGAGGAGAGAAGTGCTGCTTCTGCCGGAGAGGCTCAGTTAGATACAGGAGGTGGCAGACCAGGGCGTCGAGTTTGAATGATTTTTGGCTTTGGAGAATTCTTTGGGTCCTCGTCTTCTTCCATGTCGCTGTCGCAGACATGCACTACCACACTGGGAGTGGACTCTGTTCCTGCATGCAGCTCATATTTTTCTCCTGGAAGCAGAGAAAAATGATTAGATCAAAAGATGACAGTCTGAGTAGCAGCGCAGACCATGGCACTGTTGGACTGCAGAACATTCCTGCATCTGGATAGGGTAGACGTGTGTGCTGCTCCTAAATATCGGTGAGGGCAAGCACAGCTAGACTATATCAGCTGTCACAACAGATTTTGGGGATCCTGCCCCCGGAGGACAATGATCATTGGTGTGTAAGGCATAATAAAATACCCTGGTGCCTATAATGGTGTTTTGCACCAATATTAGTGGCCAACAGCACTGAAAAAAACCCAAAGTACGAAGAGGAGACAGAACATAGAAGTTTATGGTTAAGCAGAGGGACTGGAATCCAACCTCTCACAAGTTTGGTCTGGTCATGTCACCCTGTTGGGTTGGGGTTATTCTTTTTTGGTGGTGGTGCTTGCTTTCAGTCTAGCATGGCTCCAGTCCTGTTTAAAGTCCACTAGACTCTGCAACTTGTCGCCTCCAGACAGACATCAACACTTGGTCCAATTGCTCCAGAAATAAAAAAATACATTTATCTGCTCCAGATGGATTTTAAGATTCAAAGCTCTTTAGCTGAGGCTGTAACAAATTCAGTCTCTACAAATGAGCTTACAGAGTACAGTCTATAAATGCTCACTAGCAGGCTAAATGCTTAAACAGTACATTGGATTTTCTAACTATGTACATTCCTTATTGAAGTCTCCACCAGTGCTCCTGCAAGGAAAATGAATATGGCTGAGGTGGTTACCTGCAAGAGTCCACAAGCAAACAAAGGAAAATCAGGATCAGACATAGGGCTTTTAGTCTGCATGCAGTCTGCTGGCACTTCATGTGTTTTGGATTATACACAGGATGTAAGTTGGTATTGGCTATTAAATTGCAAGGAATTAATTTGTAAAGAAGAAAAAGTCTCATCAGTGACATTTCTGACAGGATGACTTGGTCTTTCAGAAGTGACAAATGCCTATTTGCAGCACTAAAAACTGGAAGCCATTCCAGATAATGTGTTGTCCCCCTTTGGACTATTTGTCATCACTCTCATCTCCAAGACTCACAGGCTACAGTTCAATTAAAATAGGCTTACAGTGACCACACGCACACCTGATAGCTTGGATTTTTTTTCATAAGACTTCTCCAGAACCACTGCATATTGCCTGCAAACCATTCTGAGATGAGGAAGGTGAGGTCCCAGTATACCTAGCTGACCTGTATTTGTGGTGCAGCAGCTCCTAAATTCCTGCAACACAGGCAGAACCCAGTAGTACTACGTGTTCCACGATGAAAGTGAAATGGCAGTCCCTACCTCAAAGTGTTACTAATTTGAAGTTTTATTTCTTAGCAACTTTGTGGCAGAGTAATTCATGTGAAGAAGGGGTTGCAGGTTTGGCCCTGCACTAGCACATGCAGTTCTGGGACTGAGCTCACATGCTATTTGTGCTGACAAATTCTTGGTCCAAATAAGACTGGGTGACTTGCGACTAGAGGACATGCTGCATTTTTGCCTAAAAAATAGGAGGCAACTAGTGAATAATGGCTGTAAGTCAGGCATCTTGCTGTGAGAAATATTTTACTGCTGTGATACCATTAATGTTGACATTTAACTGCTCTATTTTTGGCAAGCTTTCCTCTGAATCCAAATTGAGCAAAGCATTACAGGTCTTGCTGATAGGCTAAAATATAAAAAGCGAAATAGCTTGGTTGTGCTGCATTGAGAAATTATATGGTTTTTCTTTGCCTATTTTCCCTGCGGGCTTCAGCTAATTTCTCAGCTATGGGCTGACGTCAATGCTGCCAGCCAGCACTGAAGGCTACATTGGTCACTGTCAGCTACGAGCAGCTCTGCAGCGCTGCGCACGCACAACGCTGGGCCCTCTCCTCCTACACCAGCACCATGAAGTAAATCAGATTCACTGCCCTCTTAAAAGGTAATAATCCCAGTTCAAATGCCACATTCTTCTACTGTTCAAATCTTTCCCAGAAGGACTCTTTCCGCTGAAAAAGAACAGTGGAAATAAGTACAGACACGGGGAATATTCAGATGCCTCTGGCACAAGTGACTGCAAAAGCAATTAATGTCACTTTGCAAATCAAAATGTGATGCACTCATAAATTAGGTTTTTAAGGCATACAGTTATTTCTGAGCATAAATGAGCTGCAGACTCAGTTCTGTAGTCACGATTATTCATGCCTGCACAACTGTGGCTTAAACTGCAGAAAACCTTTTTATGGCTGAGCTAGGAACAGGCAACAGCAAATACAGGACTTTCATACAGCTGTATCTTGTTCCTAAATGTAACCGTTTGTGGGAAAATACTAAGGTAGTAAGTACAAAATAAAAAAACAATTGATACAGCCAGATTACCCCTTCCCTTCTGCTTTTTTCTATGTTTTTCTTTCTTTCCTCTTAAACGACACCTCCAGCATATAAAAAAAAAAAAAAATTGAGCTAAATCCACAGCTGTTAAACTAGTGGAGCAATGGATGAATCACTGCAATTGGGTTATGTTTGCAAGGCACAGGTTGTCCCAAGATAAGAGTAGCAAGTCGAGTTAGCATAGTTAAGTCACCAACTCCCACAGTTAACATCACTCCCACATTTCTCCAGTTATGTCACTCAGCAGTCTCTGATGCTGCCTCCTTGGCATTCTCAGGCCCTACATTGCCCCACTGCTCCTGCTTCTCCCACTTGCCTGGAGACCCTTGACAGGTTAAGCCAAAGGGTTCTTCTTGGGGAGAGGTGTCTTTCTCCTTCAGCAGTCTTTGGGCTATCTCTATCCCCTAATAATAAATTGTTTAAAGACTCATGTAAGCCAAGATAACAATGGAAACTCACATAAATTTACTCATAGAAATATCACAAAATGTATTAAATATGCTCAAACATCTAAACTCTGCCTTCAGGATATAATGCAGGGAAGAATGGCACCTCCACCATATACATTTGTCAGAAAATGTTCCTAATAACACCCTGAAAATAGCAGCTATGTTTCTCTATTCATTTGCTTCGCATAAGAAAAAAAATAGGAATTTGAAGTTTCACCATTCAGCAATGGGCCTATTGTGCTTTTATGTCACTTGGCACTACCTTTTGTCACCACATTAACCACAAGCAAACCCACAGCCTCAGGTGATGCAAGAAAGATGACCACAAGAACAGCACAAAAGCAACTTAGGATATTTCAGAATTGAAAGTAACAGCATGTGGTTTTCTATCCCTTTGTGAATCAGTACTATGACCTTTCATTGATGGTGCATCTCTTGTCTCATAAGGCACTTTTGTCCAGCAAAGAATATGTTCATATACTAAATTAATAATGAAGAAATGGTAATAATACTGTGCAGCTACCTCATCCCTGATTCTGACTCATGATCGAAGATTAATGGGTTCAGAGCTGTTCATTCCATGTTAAACGTGTCATTAGCATCATCCAAGTGCTTTACAAATAATATGGTGCAAATAACGGGTGGTGCTTTGCACAGGTGCATGTTTGTGTCAGAAGAGATACACCCTGTCCCACAGAACGCCTCAACTGCGTGGATCCGCCATACGCAAAATGGAGGAGTTGCTCTCTGGAAGCCCGTCACTGCTGTTGTGGGAGAAGGGCACCCTCCTCTCCAGGCCAGCAGAACAAGGCAGAGGGGTGTACACCCAGCAGCTCTCCTGTACCCTGCCCTGGGGAAAGGGGAGGGAAGGGCAGAAGCAGCCACAGAATAGAGGGGAGACGAAAGACACAGGTGGAATATTTGAGCTATCACCCATCTGCCTGCCCTTCTCCACCCACCCACCCCCCCCTTTTAATCCTCTCTGGAAGTCATATGAAGTATTTAGTATTTCCTTTGAATCAGCAAGAACAAACAGGAGTTTGAAAACACCTGGGGATAGAAAAGTTGCTGTGCGAGACATGGTTTGAAATCCCTGTGTGCAGCATTTACTGGACAGGGTCCTGCTCTTCCCCGTTCTCCCCTTCCCCATGCACGGGTGAGCCAAACCCAGGGCGGAGCAGGGGCAAGAGCTAGGCATCCTCCTCCAGAAGCCCAGCTAGAGCATGGCAGCAGGAGCTACAGCTTAATTGCTCAGAGACAAAAATGGAAGCCTGACCCAACCCCTCCTCTGACCGCTAATGATTCGCAGACCCAGCACCAAGTGGCACGACTACTGCAGGGCCTCCCCTGTGCCCCATCCACCACTGTGGAGCCAAGAGCCATCATGTGTAACACTTCAGAACGGTGCTTTCGTAATACGAAAAATGTATTTTATGTGACCCGGAGTGTAGCTTGAGGGCATTTAAGAGGTGCAAAGCCTGTTGGAATGCTGACGAAGGACTGGGAAACTTGGAGAGAACTGAAACTGGTACAAATTTGTCTATATGGGCTACTGGAGATGGTGCCCAGCCTGCACTGGTTTTCAAATAGTGCCTGAAATTGTGGAGGTGAGTGCTAACTGATAGAGGGCAAAATCACACTGGGGAGCACATGGAGCAGTTAAGCACTCAGGACCCTGATGTGTGTTGTGTGTTACTGTATAGTGCAGATCTCACCAGTTGAGCCATGATCCATGAGTCAAAGCCACGGGAAAAAAGCAATTTGTCTGGCAACCGCTGTGTGGGCAGCAGGCAGGGGCTGAGATTGGCAAGGGGAGGCCTGGGTGGCACCTGGGATCCTGGGGAGAGGCACTCTGAAGAGTGCAGACTTAGAAAGTGAGGGAGTACAGGGCAGTCTGTTGAGAAGAACTTGGGGTAACAGGTTTGAAAGAGGCAGAGGGTAGAGGTAGGGAGGGGGTAGAACTACTTTCCGGAAAATAAAGACTTACTGTAGTGCCAGGATGGTTTGTAAACTGCTGCACTAATAAATGGCAGAGCAAACATAGCTACCTTTTCTTTGAGAAGAGCAGCTCTCCTGTATATACATAGCCTAGACCTGGAGATTCCCCCTCCTCCTCCTTGCCAACATTTCTCATATAAAATTATTTCCTGCATTCCTCAGTGGGATGAAACTAAGACCTTATAAAATGTTACAGAAAAGACTTGAGGGCCTAGACTAGACAATAGCTTGGCATGTTGCAAGCGTTTCTGTAGGAAAGAGTTAGGTCCAGAGATTAACGATAATATCTCTTTATTTGCAATATATTGAAATAATTGTAGGCTGGTCGTCAGAATCAGTCATAGTCACAGGTGCTGGTTCTGATTGGTCTACAGCATTCTGTTCATGTCTCATTTAAAGCTCAATTTCTGCATCTGCAGCAAGTAAGAATATGCATCAATCAACCAGAAACTTACTTAAATGTGCCATCGTCTTCCTGAAGAAGCAAATGCATCCTTACTGATCACAATTTAATGTCAAAGGAGCAAAAGCCAGCTTCCTTTTGTGCACAGCAAAAAGAAATCTTTTCCATTAGACCTCTGAGATGCCAGACAGTCATCGCTGCAGCCACAAGGCTGAAAAAGAAAAACCTATCCCAAAACTGAGCTTGGAAAAAGACAACACACAGCAAATCTGTTAACTACCTTCTGGCCTGTTAATTTTACTCTGGAGCGAATCTCCCAGCCTTTGTGCCTAGGGACAGTTTTAGTGTCTAATTTTGTGGCTATGATGATTATGGCAGCGTACTGTGAAAGGAGATGACCTATATTCATGGAATGGGAAAGTAGCATGGGTCTGTGTCCAAGTGGTGTATCTTACATTCCCAGTGAAGTAGGTCAGTAAAACTCATCTTGTACTGAGGACATACAAAGAAACTGTTCACTATTTACACGCTCAAATGAGTTTTCCTCATCCTCAGACATTAATCTTACCAAGTCAGTGTATTTCATATAGCAAAGATTCCTCACAAGTTAAAGACATAGAAGTCAGGCTCTAACATGCAGACTTCTGTAAACAACTGTGCCAGTGAGTACTTTTTGATAGCTGACAGGCCAGAGTTACATTTTTTAATTGTGTTTTTTGAATGAAAAAAAAATCTAACTTAGCTGAGGCCAACAGTGTTATCTGATGTATGGCAGTATGTTTTACTGATGTGATACTGAGAAATGAGTTTTGGTGGTATTTGTTTCTCAATGAAATTCTAAACATAGTAAATGCACAACTGAGAACCACAACGCTATTTTAGAACTGCCACTGCAGTTAACTAAAATTGATCTCTCTAACAAGTGCTAAAAATAGAAAGAAGGGAGCACACAATGACTTTTCATATTGCTCCCTGCAGGCTCCTTAAATACGGGTGAATATGACCTTCACGCAAAGCTGTCCCAGAGTGTGGGACAATGAGTGATATTTCACATTCCACTGCTCTAGAACAGGAATTGATTTATTACCCAGCTAGCTAGGGAATTCGTTTACATGTTTCTATTTATAACACTGCTGCATCAAAGGGAAAAAAAGGAGTTTTTTGGTTTTCTTTTATTCAGCAGTTTAGAAACAAAGTATCAGTTCTGGAAATAATATGCAATAGAGCACTGTTACACCTGACAGCCCATTTCTATGGGCTTTCCTGCTGAAGGGGAATAAACCACAGGAATGTCTGATGTTTTCCTGAATATATTTTCTCCCCCTGTGAGAGATCCCACGTGAAAAAAGATACGAGATGATCCTGCAAACCTTGTGAATCACAAAACATCTCTTTCTGCACCCCACGCACTTCAGCTCTGGGTTACTCTGGTGCAGTTACACAAAAGCCCCAGTGATAAGATGTCTGCAAGTGGAAGCTAGTCTCAGAACAAGAAAGCCCCAGTACAGCTGGGGAGAAAAAAAATATCTCATCCCACAAGAATTTCGAAAATACTCTCATAAATTTTCATGAGCTCACCCCCCCAGTTGTTATTAGATTGTATCTGAAGTGTTTTATTTCAATAGGAAAATAATTTAACAAGCTATTTTTTCTTATGGTTTACAAACGTAAATTACTTAATTATTAAATGATACTGTTTAGACCTGAAACTGGAACCTTTTCCATTTTGAAAATTTTAAAAGAGGATGCTTTAACAGCCTTGAAAGAAAACTATTTCTAAAGATGACTTAATTAAACCAAAAGTAATCCTTTCCTATGAAAAGTTTTGGTTTCATCAGATGAGCATTTTCTAAGCAAAAGTATTGTTTTGAAAATCCCAGCTAGCTTCGATTCCTGGCATTAGCTGAAGATGGGAAGACTGAAGAAGGAAGTCTATCTGCATTATCCATTGACATCTATCCTATTTTGATAGAGGCTACAACTTATCCCATTCCTTCTGCATACAGTTGTCAACAAAAAATGGGCAGTCCCAACAGAGCAATCCTGCCAGGACTGGGGAATGGTAGTTCCCTCTCGACAAACTTGTTAATGTGAGAGATTCTCCACTCTGGTGGAGATGCAGTGATGCCTAAACACTTGATGAGGTATTCTGCATCCTGGAAAGCAGTACTGAGCAGATATGATTGAAAGCAAAAACTCCTTAAGTTCATAAACAAGCATTTGTCCAGTCCCCACATAAGCCATCAGTTGTCTCATCCAAGCACCAACCCAAGCACAATAAATTGTGTAAACAAGCTTTGATCTGCTATTCAACCAAACAGCACTCACGAGCTGCAGATAAGATATAATTCTGTATGTACATACGGTAAAACTCATTCTTAAGCAAAGAACGAGTTGACATGCAATGACTTAAATCCAAAGCTTTAATGCATCTTACAGGCTTTACCCCAACTTCCTCTACAGTTATTCTCTACACTGCTATTTCTCATCTGCTTTTTCTGACACATTTTCACCCAAGGACCACAAGCTTACCTGGTCCTAGCTTAGAAACTGCATAAAGGAGGTCATAGTTGATGACAGGTGTTGCATCATCTATTGGTTGCCACCCTACAGGTGGGGAGGCTGGAGGCGAGATGAGAAACTGTTTTGCAGGCTGTGGTGGTGCCAAATGAAGCTTGTCTCCATCTGTCTCAGAGGTCTGAATCTTTAAAGTATAACAAATACATTATTTAGTATAGGATGGGTAAATGGAATGAGTACTCAAATCATACACTTCTAATACCAAATGCCACCCAGGCAGGGTTTCAGCGTTAGTCTCAGCAGAGAAGGCCTGGAGATGAATTTCATCTCAACCTTACAGATGGTTCCTCTACAGTAAATACACTGCGGGGTGCTGTTATATGAGCAAAGCTACAATGTTTGTGCCTATTTTATATGTTCTCTGAGGATAAATGCAAAGCTTTGGTATCCACAGCTGCTAGTTCAGAGATTTTTGAGGCTGAAAAGATATTGTTGTGATCTACTGGCATAAACTCCTAAATAAAAACAGACATTAGATAAGAAACCAGTAACTCCTGCACCAAGGCCCTATTAGTAACTTCTGAAAGGTTTCTGAAGATTTGATTTCTTTAGCCAAAGTGATAAAGGAACCTATCACGTTCCTTAGTCATTAGCAACTATTTGTTCTCATTTATTTCCGTCTTAAATTATCTAGTTTAATTCTTGCTTTTTCCTGGTGTATTAAAGAAGTCTCAACAGAAATGAATTATACTACAGCCATACCTGAGCAAGTTTACAACCAGCTCGGGCCCAGAAGCAATAAATTGCATTTGCATGACAACAAGCCTGAGGGAGCACCCTGCTCTACCCCAGTGCGTTCTGCAAAGAGCCAGTTTGGGTCTCTCAACTCCATGTTCCCCAGAACTTCTAGTTCTGGAAGTGCTGGCCCGTATAAATACACACTGCTCTGGATGCTGTGCTGCTTCCACTTATTCATTCCCTGGGCACAACTAATAAGCCTTTTTTAGACTGCAGGTATGGGAGAGCGTAATGCAGATACCTAAATGGCTTTGCAGGAAATCAGCTTAGATATGGAGACTAATCACTATGATGCATATTTTTCTTTTTCTTGTGCTATCCCAACTTTCCTATTAACCTCTTGATTGTGCAGATAAGAGTGAAATGATTCTCAGATCTGCTTAACAGCAGGTTTTGAAACCTTTAAAAAAAAATTGAGTCAGATCTAGGAGATTAAGGCATATAAAATGGGATTGAGGTACATTGTCCACACCTGAATCCAAGTGTAAGATCTTCTGAGCTCATCTAACCCATTAAGCATACTGTTTTTTTCACAACTGTAGTTTCTCATCTTCCTGAGGTTCTGCTTCTGCCTAGGCTCAAAACAGCTCCTATTCTGACCAGGCTGTAGAGGCTCAAAATTTAACTGCCTCTTAGGTTTAATTGACATTGTCAAATGAGCCTGCCCTTAACCTAAGGCCTCTGAAGGACCAATCTGGCAGCTCAAAGCACGCTTACGTTGTTTATAAGCACTAGTGAGTATCCCATAGGCCACAGTGGCCACAGCAACTTATTAAATACATTCAGAAGAGGCGGTGGTTGTGTTCTCAACCTCCCTCACCTTTCTATATCCTGGTTGATTCCTAGTACTCACCCAGGCTGTGGGACATCTGTGTTCTCTCACCCTTGGCCAAGAAGAATTGAAACCCCCATCTCACACTTCCAACAGATGGATATAATCCCCTATGACCCTAGGCTGAGGGTATTCTTCTCCCCCTAACTTCTGCCTTTAACTTACTGAATTCCTTTTAGAAAATTCACACATGTACTCAGTAAGAAAAAAAAAAAAAAAAATGGCAGGAGGAAGCCTGGCTGTGGCTCAGGGTTGCGGTCAAATAAGTAATTTAGCCGTACTTCTTTAATGAACTTACGATATTTTACATTACCACTTTTTTATGGTTAGAGAGTTACCCATAGAAAATACCCAATGTTGTAAATCAGTTCTAAGCTATGTAACTTCTGTGTGTCAAATAAGTAACGTGGATCCTAAGTGGTTCTTTAAATTTACTGCAGACCCACTGGGCAGGTACAGCTCAGGCAACGTAAGGATGTTTGAGTAATCTTTTAGCAAAGAGATTGGGCATGGGAGAAAACTATTATTTTTACTCAGTGTTACTGTGCAATACTTCTGTAAAAGCTACACACTAAGACAGAAGTAGATAGCAGATTTCATTACCTGTGCAAAATACAACTTTAACTTCTTCCCTCTGAACTGTGTTTCATGCAGCTCTATTCTGGCACGAGCAGCTGATTTGGGACTACTAAAATTTATCCGCACACGCCTGAAGCTTTTAAACAGCTGGAATGTCACGCAGTCATCATAGGCACGGAACAAGCCTTCAAATTTTTCCTGCAAATGAAAAAGAAATGCTGAAGATTAACTTTGTGTGCTGTCACACCAGTCTGTGTCAAAGGATAATCTGAAACTTGACAACTGTTTAACCAGGAGATTTCAGCCCGTGGCCTTTAGGGTCCATGGACTAATAAAGGCTCTGTGAAAAGAAACTAAGGAAAGCACTGGTCCGGAAGTGCTGAACTCTGCAAAATGTCTGGGGGTAGGAGTCTTCAAATTGAGAACCCAGCAGCTATTGAACTTCTCGTAAAAGTTGAGCAAAACTGTGACAGTGACATGAAATGAAGCTGAAAAGGGCATATGACTGAAAATACCAGACAACTGTGATCTCATCTATACAAAAGCAAACATTGTGATGAACTACAATGGAGTCAGCAGACAAAGCCAGGCCCACGGTAACTGAGGGTTACATTCACATCAACACTGCAGTGTCATTTTGTATCGCCTGTTATGTTTTTCTGGACGTTTTGCGATTTAAATAAGCGCAGATACACACCCATTCCTTGAGAGTTCCTGTAACAGTAGGGAAAAAATTAAATAACTGAAAACAGTGACTTGTCCCAAAGACAAATTACAGGTTTAGCTGTAGAACTCCATGTTCAAAAGCACAGGACACAAATACAGATATTTTAACATTGTAAAACAAAGGTCTGAAATGTACCACATCTATGGACCTAGAGATCAACAGAAATTCAAGGTATGTTAGTAGCCTCGAAGGATCAGACTCTCTGCAATTTCTCTGTAAACTATGTGCACACAGAAGACGAGTTCCACATCATCAAATAAAACCAAATTCCTTAAATCAATTCTGACACGTTTGCACAGGTCTTTTCATTCACACAAGCATAGATTCATAAAATGTTAAGACTGAAAGAGAACAGTTATCATTTAGTCTAGTCTTTTTGTTGACTTAGATTTTAGACTGCCACCCCATGAGTCTCATGTAAAGTCCTAGCATTTTAACTGCTGTAACCAAGACTTGGAGTCTTAGAAGATGGAGAATCAGCCAGAGAAAAGCCCCTTCTTTTAAGAATTTTTTTATCCTGAAAAAGCAGTGTTTGAGTTGATTTGTCACACCATTTCATACACCAAGGGCTATTATGTCAGGTGTTTGTATAATTACGATAACCTGATGTTGTCTTTGATATATCTGCACATTTCTACAGGTTTTAAAATGTAACTTCTTTTCTTCTTATCCAGGAAAACAATTTTTTATCTCTTGGAGTGGATAACTGATAGAGGCTGCAGAAGGTGAAATAGAAAATGCAATTTATGTAATCTCATCAATACTTCAGTTCACATCTGTTGATCTTATAAGCAAGACAAAGAATATAGAACTTACTAGAAAAATGTAACCAGAAGCTGCATCAGGGAGCACTAATAGCACTGTGGGAGTGTCTACTGTCACCATGATACATCTGTTAAAGAGTTAACTAGGAAAACAGACCAGTTTTGTGGCAAGGAGTATGAAACACTAACGTGCATGTACCAGATCTCCTTTCATTCACTGCCAACAGTGTGGTCTTCTTCCCCATAACTGACATTCCATCTCTGGCACCCTTTCAAAGCAATCTCCCTGTGGTCTATTAAGCTTTCATGATTTTCATTTCGCCTGACCTCACTCACCTCTTCCTCTCACCACAGGAGATACTTTGGAGGAGGAAAAAGAAAGAAAAAAAAGAGGAGAGAGCTCAGTGGTTTGGTTGAGGGTGAATAAAGGCACCCAGCAATCCCACAAACAGTGTGAAGTTGATAGGTTCGTACAAGCGGGTCTAGTCATACCACCTAATGTCCAAATTGTCAACATTTCACACCTGAGTTATATTTTTTAACTGCTTTGCTTACAATTTTGCAAAATTTCATTTTACTGAGCCGAAGTCTACATCCAGTGACATTTGTATAAAGGTCAGCCAAAAGCAGCAGTCATCTCAGTCCTGTCCTGCTTGGCGTTTTGATGCTACAACCTTCACAATGACCAGGGGAAGAGGGCTGGGAGAAGGGAAAGAAAGGGGCAGGGGACCAGCTAGGTCTAAAGTAGGACTTTACACAGTGTTCAGAAACATGCAGTGCTGTGTATAATCTAAATAAAATATAATAGTGACTAACCAATTAAAGCTTATGTCTTTGTTACCTATATTACCTATTTCAGACTTCTTCAGTATTTTTTTAAAGCACCTTGAAGTAAACAAACATAAATACACACACATATATATATATCAGAGATATCAAGGTATTTATATTTTTATATATATATATGTGTGAGACAATCAAGGTTTTATAACAGAAGTCACATAAGCTAAAAATAAGCAGCAAAATGAACATTTCTTAGTCCTCTTAGTAGCTCTCAGTTTCCCTACAAGTCAACAATGGAATCATTCATCATATTAAAAATATATTTCACCAACTGTGGAAGAAACCATGCATGGACTTGTCTCGACACTGTGAAGTATGTATCTATTACAACTGACTATTTATTAGGAAACAGATTCTCCCTGTATCAACCCAGCAGTATTTTCTTGCACCAGCCAGTCCTGTGTGCCTGCCCTCTTTGCACACAGCAGACATGACAACCCAGAACCTAGATCCTGGTTAGGGACAGAAGAAGGGAGGACATGATTTCAAATGTGGGTCCAAGAACAGTGAGCACAAGGAATGTTCTGGGTACATTTCAGGACAATACTGAGACACACTCTCATTAGGCAGGGACAGATGAGAGTATCTCTAAATAAAGCTGATTAAGTACTGGATGCCAACTGGGAGAACATTAAAGCACTATGGACTTTATTCTGCTTACTTTTCAATTTGATACTGGTGCAGCTTTAGAGATACAGCTTTGATTAACACTCCTAAAAACGCCAGGGGAGGAGGGAAATCAAGCCCTCTATTTGATATTAATACAGGGCAGTCTGTCCACAGTGAGAACACATCTACTAAACCAACTGAAACTGCATCTCCCATTAAAAAGATTCATACATCTGAAATTTTCTACATTTTCAGCTGATAATAATAATGACCTCAGCAGAGGTCGTTAATCATCAACTGCAGTTAATGGCCTTCAGCTGCATCTTGAGCCATCCCAACTCCTCCCAGCTTGATATTAATTCCTAGGAAATGCCTTATGCCTTAATTGCTATTGCCTGTGACTTCTAATATCTGCTGAATGTACTTATCTGGATAAAAGTCTTTCAGAGTCATTCCAATCTGTAAGAAAATGTATCATATACATTTTAAAGACCTAAGCAAATTCTCTCCTTTTCAAGTTTTGTGGATAAATTATTCAAGAGTCATAATCTTCTTAATGGAGGACTTTAAAAGTGCTTTTAGGATTCAGTATTTTTAAAATGCTTTTAGAAAATAAGTCTTGAAACTTTCAGAATACTTTGAAAACTCCTGAAAAAAAAATAAAGGAACATCTGAAGTTAAGCAGCAGTGTTGCTACTTTTACAAAGTCAAAATGCAGAAAGCCATGAGTTACACATTTATTTCTGGAATTTTGGCATATCTTCATCCATCCCCAGTATGGTTCTGTGAGACCAAATTAATGCTCTGGCAAATGCAAGTAGCCTTCATTTGACCAATAGTGCAGAAGTTCTCACTTGTCCCTTGTGGGGTCCATGTCCTCTCTTCATTTTGCTATTCTTTCGTCCAGCACTGGTCACCTTTCCCCAGTTCTTTCCTGTCACCTTCCATCAGCTCCCATTCACCACCTCTAGCAGTTTCTAGAATTCTTTTTTTTTTTTTTTAATTAACAAAATTAGCACAAGGAACATACTAATTAAGGCTGCTGATTACTCAAGCTTGATTGTTATCATTTATGACAGCCAAAGCAGAGCACAAGCAGAGCACCATCCAAGGAAGAAATGAGCACTGGAGTAACAGACACAAGCTAAAAGCCTCAGAGCACAAGGACAAAGCTATGCACTCCTGGAATAAAAACTATTTCTACTATTAAACGGGAGCTCACCTGGGAACTAAGATCCTCTAAGTCACGCAATAAAAGTGATCAGTGAAATACAGCCATAAGGAGGCAAACAAAATACTGGATGTATCTGGAAGAGTATTTCCAGTAAAGCAAGGGAAGTACTGATGTTACAGAGCACTATTACAGCTCATTAAAAATGCAGGTTTTGTTGCCTGTATCCTAGATAGATTAAGCCAAATGGGAATAAATTCAGATAAAGACTACAGGGAATGAACAATTTATTGAATAAAAAATGAAAATCCTTGGCTTATTTAGCAAAACAAAGCAAAGCCTGAGAGGAGATGGGACAATCATCAGTATTTACCAGAACTGCATAGAGTAAAGACAAAGTATACTGGACAGAGTGATACTAGAAGACTATGTTGACATAAACCAAGTGGAAACAAGTTGCATAAATAGGTTTAGGCTAGAAGTTAAAGAAGATTTCAGACATCAGAATAATGATCCAGAAACCACCTTCCAATTACAGCAGCACTGGCAAATGATTTTTTTTTTTTAAGATTGAATTTGGTTAGTTCACGCGAGGAACTATGACAAAGTATCAACACAACAAGCATTGTAAAACATGACTGCCTGAACTAGCAAGTGAAATGGGTTCCGACACAGCAAGTTCCTGTGATTTATTTCCAAACATTTCTTTCATGAATAGCTCCACTGGTATTGTGTTCATTCAGGACAAAAGCCAAGGCCTAATTCAAATCAATGGAAGTCTTTCCACAGACATCAGTGAGCTTTGGATTAGAGCCCTAGAACTCAGCACACAAATTACATTTTATTATTCAATGTGTTTACACTCATTATCACCCTTGTTACACATTTGATTTAGGAGATGGCCGTGATTTAAAACTTTAGTCTAATCCTTTTTCCTCGAGTTTTGCAAGCAAATAAAGCAAGCATTTTTCCCATTTTAATTTTTCCTGTTTGTTTATATAAAAGATAATCCAAGGAACTAACTGTATACAATAGGGAAACCGAGACATAATTTACAATTATGAAACACATTTTTCCTGAAATTACTTCTGTACTGGATATAAATTTTCCCGTAAGAAATAAACTCATATCTCAGAGGCAGATGTTTTCTGTTTCCACCCAGCCATGCTGGTTGCAACACTGCAGATTTCTCATGTGGCACAAAAAGAAAGATTGAATTTGATAGAACATACGGGGATCGTGCACATTCTACCAACAGATTAATTCCCTGTTTATAGGAAAGAGGGTGGGCATACTGATTAATTCTACGGGGGATAAAAGAGTCACTAGTGGCACACGTTTAAAAAAAATAATAATACAAAAGGCTAGAAATATCAGCTGGAAGTATTTTCAGGATTGGGCTATGTCAATGCCACGTGAAGGGTATTGTAAAGACCTAGTTTGGTTTCTCATCCAGGATTAAGGAAGATGGAGGCAAGCTGCAAGAGCAGTAGAAGACTGCAAGGATGATCAGAGAAGTGGTGAGTCTATCACAGGAGGTAAAGGTAGATGATTCTCGCCTTGGGAAACAGAAACTAAGGGATGATTCCTGCTATATCTAAGTATAAAGAAACCAGTAAATGATGTGAAGGAAAAGGGATTATCTGAATTAAAATAACCAGCAGCGCTGGTATGAGACAAAGACTGCCCATTAAAATATTTAGGCTCAAACTGAGGAGGAGTTATTTAGCATAAAATTTCAAAATGCCATTGGCCCAGAAGTAGAAAAAAAGCTAATTACTTTCATGAAAAGGATAGGAAGGAAGGATTACAGGACAACAGTATGCATTTCTGTAGTACTGTAAGTCAAAAAAAAAAAAAAAAGAAGAAAACAAAAAGGGTCTCTGATTTGTAATTGTAAAAGCATCTCAAGTGCTTTTACAATTATTTCATGAGCCACAGAAAACAAGCAAGCAGCTTGATATAACTCACATGTGAAAATTCCTTAAATGGCAAGAAGTTCTGCAAGTAGCCAGTGTAAAAAACAGCCGAATCAACAATCAAATCCTCTGCTTCTAAAAAGGTAAAATTTACCAGGAAACTTTGGAAGCACATATGAAAAAGCACTATTGATTCTCAGTTAAAATTCCAGGAGCACTGAAAAGGGAGGAAATATTTTAAACTGCTTATGATAATGATCAATAAAGAGCTTCCATGGTCTTATCCTCATGCCTTTAAGAAATTGCAGAATAAAATATAAATTTATCATTCAAAGATCACCTTAAGGCACAGGTCTCCAGGTCCTAGCTTTTTATTTAACCTTTCACTGAAGTTAGTTGTAGCCAGGAGTGTGAGATCTTCCTACTCCCTCCTTACCAGTGGGACCGGGTATTATTTGAATAAAAAAATCAAATTGAATACTACTGTCTGAATGTTGGTTTGCAGAAAGTTTCTTCTGTTATCAAAGGGAATCCCTCATACAATCCTGTAGGTGGAAACAGCAATGAAAAAATGCAATAGAAAAATGTGTCTTTCCACATGTCATTCATCAGCGTATATTTTAAGATGGTAACATTTCTACATGTAAGAAATTTTGAAAGGGGACAAAACCAGGGAACACTGGGTATTTTGTCAGGTAACCAGCACTACAAAGTACTCTGCAATGACCGCCTGGTTACCGTACTGTCTACAGGTGTGTTTCTCACCTTGGAACTCAGTGCAAAGTTCTGCTCATCTCTTCCTGAAGTTAGATTAGAGCACTGAGGTAGGGGTGCAAAGAGCTTGGGTTTATTTATTTATATAAAAATTGCACAATTGTCTCAGTACATGAACAGATCAACCCAGGTTTGCTACCCCAGTTCATGCAGTTTGTTGTCCTGGGCTTGGCTTTCTGCTGTTTTTAAGGGGTGAAGGTCAGGTAAATTGTGAGTCAAAGATGAAATGAAACAGCATAAGCCAAAATAAATTTTAAGGTTGGACTTTGAGAGTGGCAGGTTAAAAAATGCATTATATCTTGCTCTCTTTGGTTACATCATGACCTATTTGCTTGCACTATTGCAATCCTGTTAATGTTAAAGGGGGTCCTAATACATTTAAGTTTCACTATAAAAGAACGCACATTTTGTATTCCAGAGGTGATGCTTAGTGACCTTGTTGCTCTTTTAGACTGGATATTATGAAGTATTTCTTTCCAGAAGGGGTTGTTGGGCGTTGGAATGGGCTGCCCAGGGAGGTGGTGGAGTCCCCATCCCTGGAGGTGTTTAAGAGTCGGGTCGACATAGCACTGAGGGATCTGGTGTAGTTGGGAACAGTCAGTGTGAGGTTAATGGTTGGACTGGATGATCTTCAAGGTCCTTTCCAACCTCGATGAATCTGTGATTCTGTGATTCTGCTCTTTGCAGTGAACCAACACTGACCACAAAGCATGTCTGTACACACAGCCCTGGTCTGTGGCTCACCCGTGCTGCCATGTTATCCTTACACACTAAGGCTGTTTTGGAGGCATCTGCATAGAACTTCTAGATCCTGAAGGCTGTATCTAGGGTTTTGCCTTCACTTTGTGCCAAAATCATTCTGATAGCAGAACTATTTGATATAATGCTTACTGCTTACAGATTCAGTGTCGTGTTCCAGAGAGAGACTTTGAGAAAGTATAACAGACATCACACAATGTGGTATAGACATTTGTAATTCATCATCTCACAAAAATTGCTGATGACAAAAATAGGTAGGAAACTGGAAGCAGCTTGACAGCTCCACCTCATGTGGGGACTGAGGCAGTAAGAGCCATCCCTCACTACCAGTCCTCCTGCATGAGGACAGTCCACCAAGGCATGATAGCACTGCAATAGCGCTGCAAACCTCCTGGTGAACAAAACAAGACAGACTTGACTCTTGAAAAAATCAGCTGAACTAAATAAATTTATGTTCAGCTTCCAACTCATCAGCACAACAAAAGGTACCGAGATAGTATCTGCCCCAAAGCTTAATGGAAACGGCATTCACATTTCAGAAGAGGCTGACAAATGTCAGGGGCACCGAATTTTGCTGTGTTGCCTTTTCTGTTTTTAACCAGCTCACATCCCTGTTTACCTCAGTGTGACGCACATTCCTCCTGCTTAGCTCCACTGATCTGGAAACCAAAGGCTCCTTCAAGATGAAATAAATTGTTCTTGTGGCAATGCCAAGGGTGTGATTTAATATAGTTTGGAGACTTCTCAATTCAATTTCACACCCAACGATTGAGCTAAAAGAAAAATCCACACTTTACATTTCTTCTTTATATGAGCACTGCTATTTTACTGCATCACCAGCAACAGCTTTTCTGAGCACTCCATATTTGAAGTACTCCAGTTCCAGATGCCATATTAGCTCTCTGAAACGCTGGAAGTGCTCTTTCAAACCAGCTGGCCAAGTGCATGTTATATGACTAGATCTATTAGTTTCGCCCCCAGTGTTAGGGAGTGTTCTGTAGAGACATCATTCTTTGTTCTCTGAGAAGTTACTTTTGATTCCTGTGCTGGCTACCATTTTGTGCAACATTACTTGGTACTTCCTTTTTTTTCTCTTTTGCACCATATCTGGCAGTGAAAAAAAAAAAAAGCAAGAACAGGTTTGTGGAGGATTTAATGCAATTTCTGTTTTCCAAATAGCAGCCTTACATTTTGGCTTAAGAATGTTATTAACATTATTTTTATCAAAGACATGATGAAAGATTCAGACTGTCCTGAAAACAAGCCTTTTTTTTGTTTGTTTTATTTTAAGAATTGAAACAATAACTGAGTAGATAATGTATGTAGTGAACTCCAAGGAGCTTATCTGCATTGGATTTAAGAATGTACATAGTACAATACCAGCTACTGATTTTGCCTTGTTGCTGCAAACATTTAAGCCCAACAATTAATTGGCAGCACAAGGAACAAATTACTGTGTATATGTTTAGGCTGTTTCAATAATTCCTAAAGTTCCTATTATCTTAATTTAGCAAAAAAAAACTAAGGAAGAAAAATGACCTTAATAGATTTTTACCAATAGCTGCTATGTTTATACCAATGAGGGTGTTCCAGTAGGAGCAGATCTCTACAGCAAAACAGTTGGTGCTGAGGACTTTCTGATCAGGTGCCATGGACTGAATGCCCATTAGCAGTTGGAGCATATTAGGCATACTACTGGAATGCATCTTCTATATTAATTTCAACTGAAAGGTATCCAGTTCATGAACTGCTCTGTGATGTGAACAAAAAGCACAGTTAATGAAGATCAACAGGAAAGTTGCCTCATGAGAATCCCCACCCAGCTCAGACTAAAAATGCTCATGTAGACACAAGCCAGTATCTCTCATAAGAATAGTTAGCTGGAACTCCTGGAAAAGCCAAAAAAAAAAAAAAAAAGAAACCCAAATTGAAGTGCTAGGGACAATAATAAAGAAGGGACCAGTAGTCAAACTTGTGCAGGAAACAAGGATTAAAGTTATGCATTATGAGAAGCTGTGTGAAAAATATCCATACTAATGGTATACACTTAGGGACTGTAAGAAAAGCTACATAAATACCCATCTTCTTCTTACACTATTTTTCACTGATCTTTGACAACTTCAGTTTCATCTCCCCAACCCTTCTGAGGTATACCACTCTCCTCTTCTGTGTGGTGACACTGAGGAGAGGACAGACTCGCTTATAGTCACAGTGCCCACCTATGGGCAACCATGGGAGCAGAACCAGTGTTTCTGTAACATATTCAGAAGCATCTTACTTCTACAAGCATACAAAAATCCAGTCAGAGTATCTAGAAAGCTCAGCCTCTTAAAAAGCTGTTACCAAGCCTGTTGAAGTGTCAGGGGACACCTCTGTTGCTGTCAGTGACACAGAATCAGGACCTCACTGAACAGAATGTTAAATGCAAGAATGAAATTTAATAAAGAGAAGACTAAGAGCTGAGAAACTGTGTTTTATTTATACTGCTGGAGCTGTAATGTTGTAAAACTACCATAAAATACATACTATTCATGCTCTGTCTCTGTCAACCCAGTTGAACTAGAAAAATAAACAAGAAAAAGCCATGGGACAGTTTAAACAAATAAAATGCTTGCCTTGCCCATTCGTGATTTACTATTTTGCCTACAGTGAACAACATTTATAGCATTTCAGCTGTTTCTCATCACGGTCATGGGGAATGCTTTTTCCCTTCCCTCTCCCCAACAACTGCAAACTGCACTAACATGACTAAAAATATAGTTTCAGCTTGTCTGGATTTAGAAAGGACACTGACAATTTTAAAAGTGACTATGAAAAAAAAAAAACCCAAGAGAGCAGAACAGAATCTAATCTTATGCTCCTCCATAAATGTTATTTAACCAAAAGGTACAAGGGAAAACTATTGACCCACCAAAACACATCCTCAGAAGTTTAGTTAAAAAATCTCTGCTGAAATGTGGTTTCAAATACAAAGGAAAAGCCTACCCAGAGAAAAAAATGTACAAGTCAGTTTTCATTCAAGGCGTTAGTCTTACTTTGCACCTCTGCACTAAAACATAAAACAAAGAGCCTCTTGCTATCCTCTCTTGCCTTTCTCCCCGCCATTGCAGCCCACGATTAGTGGGCAGAATCTGCAGTACTGTGACCGCTGTCTAACACTCTGGTTGTAATATCTGACTGTTTCTTATTCTTGCTAGTCTGTCTCGACCATCTGTCATTTGCTGTCTTACACTTCATTTGCAAATTACTCAAGCAGGTCTGTTGTCTGTATACATTTGAACAGCTCCTAGAAGCTGCAGCCTCCAACACTGGAGTCTCTTTGTACAATAAAGATACATCAAGGACAATAATATGCTCTCCCCAGTTGAGCGCCTGAATGGAGTCTATAGCAAACCTACATAAACATACATACATGTGAATAGCATTTCAGGCTGAATGGTACACAAAAAAAAGTATCAGAAATAAACATGTAAGGAAGATGTAGAAAGAAAACTAAGAAAAAAATCATCCTTGGGCTGGAAAAGAGCATAGGTGTACACAGAGGAAACTTTCTGCTTACTCATGTGACAAATAGAGGGATAAGGGAAACTTTCTAGGATCCATTTCAGACATATTCTGACCTGTCCTGTCCCTTGTATGTCCAGCTCAGTGTAGGTGATGGAATAGGAGCACGCTGGTCCCAGAGCAACGCACCGTAACTGAATGGACAACACATACAAGTCCAAAAAATTTTGCCTGATGGGCTACCTAAGGATTTGAAAGTCCAGGGTCACATGACAGATACTTACAGCATAGCACAGCTTTCTGCATTTTGTGCTTGGTTAATACAGCAACCCCCCCCACATCTCACTAAACAATAGAGATCAATATAGTTTTCTTAAAAGACGTTAACTTCTTCTAGGTCCTAATTTCACTTTAAATAAAGAAGTGGTCTAAGTGGGAAAAACAGATAATGGAAGAGGAAAATAAGGTGAAATAAACAACCCTAAAACACAGTTCAGAAACTATAGCATCTCTTTTGAATTGATACAGAAAAAATATGTTGAGTTGCTGCAATCTCAAGCAAAATTATCTCCAGAAAAGGCTTTTATGACTCATGGAAGTCTCCTTCTGTAGCTTGCCACTGAAAATCTATCATCATCATCAATTCTTTATGTATATTTTCTTTTTAACCTATTTTGCTCTTTGTAGTCCTTCAGTAATTGTTTACAAGAAAACATCTGAGCTTGATGCATTTAGTTGAAGAGAAAAAGATCTTCTTTTATTATTACATAGGATATAGACTTTCCTCACAACAGGAATTGTGCTATCAAAAGTGGAAGGGCAACAGTGTGTGCATGTGTGTATATATATATTAAAAAAACCCAAAAGAGGATAATTACAGGTAACAGTCTGTTCGTCCTAACTTCAAATGGCAGAACTTCCATTGACTAAAATGATTATATTTACACATTGCACTGAAAGAGACAACTATAAAAGCCTGCAAGTATATAATTCTCCCACACTCACTGATTTGGTGCCCTCAGAGGAGCCTCCATTGAGCTATAATCTGCTGGGTATAATTGATCTTAATGCTGTTATCACTCTGAAAAGTTTAACTGTGAATTTGATTTTGCAGATCATGGCAGAAAATGGATGGAAAGCATCTGCATAAACAGAGATGATACACTCTTCTTTCCATTTCTGCTTCTATATTGTCACTGTAATACCCATTTCAGCACTGTCCTATAAAAAATTGAAGATGCTTTCCAGTTTGAATAAAAAACATGTGCTTGAAATATTTCTACACTTAGACAGGCTGTTTTCTCCCTCATCAGAGGTTAGTCTTTAGAGGACTCCAGGATCCTAAGCTGCACAGATGCTGAAATATCAAAGAAATGCCATACAGTGGTCCACCTGCCTAATTAAAAAAATTGCAACAGCGCATTTTCATGTCCAATATATGCCACAGTGCTTAATTAGCCTCTAGAACTTTATAGTGTTATAGTATGTAATGAAATCAAGAATTTAGCATGTGTCAGAAAATTGCGCTTGTGTAGACCAGAAGAGAGGTTTTGGGTGGACTTGGTAGGCAGCTTCCCAGCACCCAAGAAGGGGTTACTAAGATGACAGACCCAGGCTCTGTATCAGGTACATAAGGGCAGAAAAAGAACCAATGGTTTCTATCTGCTTCAACAGCTGCTTGTACTGTCCACTAACAGACAGGATACAGATGAGGGAATTTCAGTCTTACAGTGATATAATTGTTTTATTAGGCAGATGGAAGAAACCCCAGGGTGAAAAAGCAAATATTCCTGACCAAATTGCTCCCATGTCATTTTTCAACCAACTGGATAATTTCCAGTTGGCACAGATTTTGTTTAGAAACAAGAATTGGAAAGTAGACTAATCCTATCTTACAGCTAAAACCAGCACTGCTCTTCATCAAAATCATTTTCATTTCCTGATGTGAAAAATATATCAGAAACAGCATGGTATTAAAAAGATACTGGAGTGGCATTATGAAACTGAAGCCACTCTTCATAGAAGCTTGTGTCCAGAGCAATCGGTAAGAAGGCAACAAGCCTAGTGACTGGCAAGAAGAGTGGTAACCAAATGTAGATTTTATTCTTTTTATGAACAAGTTATTTTTAAAACTAAGTAGGACATATAAAAATAATCAGTATCCCACAGAGTCCAGTTTCTTGCCCTGTGGCACTGTTTCACACTGTCTCTGTGTCAAAGAAAGGTACGTGCCTTGCAAATGCCATTATCTAAGTCTATAATTTGTGTATCTGCAGCACTGGAGACAAACGTGTAGACTCAAGGAGTCTGGCTCTGAGGTCAGTGGAATTTTCGAAGCACTAAAGTTTGGTGCAAATAGATTCTAAGTGACATGGGAAGATGTGGGACTGCCAATTTTGGGGGAACTAGTTAGTCAATACAGGAAGCAATCTGTTCACCACTGAGGTTACAACTTCAAATGTCAGAGGGTCTCCCAGACCACTCTTAGCCTGATGCACGGACTATACCTGCATCCAGCTGCAAATCACTACACTGCCAAAGCAGTGTCAGTTGTAGCCTCAAGAACAGAATTTACACTTTTCAGTTTCAATGGAACTGTTTACTTAATCAGTATAGGATGCTAATGTTTAATTAAGAAGGACAAATTATCAACTAAAAGTGAACAAGTTCATTTTACAAGTCCCTCAGCACAGTCCACAGACTCTCTCTAAGGGATATTCAAGTCAGAAACACAGTAGATCTGGACTTCCTACATATAAACCTCAAATTTGATGCAAAACATTCAGGGGAGGATAAATCAACAGAGGTTGAAAGCGAGGGTACCTTCCTACAGATAAGTGGTCTCAAAATAGAATAGTTCAATATATACTAATCTGCAGCTATTACCAACCACATACTTTATTTTACACAGACATATAAACTCCTATTAATTATCATTTTACCATACCTATACCAATTATTTATTCCCAAAGTAAATTCTCCTTATGCAAGACATTTTAAACCTTCCCTTAAAGTCCATCTGCTCTGCTGCTGTTTCACTAAACTAGAAAACTATATAAAATAGCTAAAGCTTAAGCAGAAATTTTAGCAAACACTGAGCCAATGACATTCAAAACATATTCTGTATTGTTTCCTAGGATGCAGTATGCATTGAGTAATCTCCTGTTTCAGGACTGCCACTGTATGCCAAGCAGATGTTTTTATTCAGCAATACTTAGTGACACCAAACTTTTTCCCCTACCACAAGAAATATCACTACTTTTGGTGTTAAAATTGTGGGCAGGTAGCTTAAATGACTACAGTTTTTCAACAGTTTCAGTCTAGTCATCTGCTACAAAAGCAAGAAATAGATATCTAAGCATCTTTCCTCTTTATTCATTTATTTAAAAAATTCAGACTAAAATGCATCAACTTACCAAATCTCTAAAACTTTAAGTATGCCAATAATTTACTTCTGTAACATAAGCAGCATACTTATTACTGTTACGGCCTAGCATTTGGCTTTGCTCCCAGCTGTCGTGATTAATAAGAATTTTTTCTAGTTCAACGATTCTCAGATTATGGTTCAAGGACTAGCAGTTGCCTGCAGAAAGCTGGCTGGTCACACAGTCCTGGAATTCCTCTAATATAATCAGCTGTTTCTAAAGATAAAGGTACTACCTTTCACACTTCAGTAGTTTTCTTCTTAGGATCTGTAAACAAGAAAGCAATATGAAATCTCAGTTTAAGACAAAAAAATGTGCACCTCGAAAGTCTAAGCAGCCTGAAGAGACAAACGGCACACCTGCCATAGCAAGCATACTCAAACCGATCAGTGGGCACATTAGCACAAAACCCAAACTAATAAACTGCCACTCAACAGAATTAATGTGCTCAGGACCACCACCACAATATCCACAACTCAAGAGCTTTCAGTCAGCTTGACAACAGAGTCAGAAAGTACCTGCCTCTTGCAAACCATTATCCAAGCACTGAGTGGGACTAGACTTTTATTCCACAAGCCCAAGCTCTGTAATAACTTCAAGAAGTGGAATAACCTCCTCCCACCAATAACTAGCTATAACAGAAGACTGTAAATGCTGTCACGGCACCACCAGAAGGGCTGCCATCCCTGACTCTTTGCTAAGCTTCTTGCAGCTAAGTTCTTGCAGCTTTGCCACATTCTCTACAGTTGTCTGCATTTGCTTTAGAGCACACTAGAACCAAGCCATGGTAGCCCAGCATCAGTGTACCAAAGGGAGAGAATAAGTGATATTCACTGTCTTCCATACATCCAGAAATTACATGCAGGGAATCATATCCTGGGCTGCATCCAGAGGATTGTGGCCAGCAGGTCGACGGAGGGGATTCTGCCCCTCTACTCTGCTCTCGTGAGACCCCCCCTGCAGTGCTGTGTCCAGCTCTGGGGCAACAACATCAGAAGGACATGGACCTGCTCGAGCGGGTCCAGAGGAGGCCACAAAGATGATCAGGGGGCTGGAGCACCTCCCCTGTGAGGACAGGCTGAGAGAGTTGGGGGTGTTCAGCTGGAGAAGAGAAGGCTCCAGGGAGACCTTAGAGTGGCCTTCCAGTACTTAAAGGGCACTACAGGAAAGCTGGGGAGGGACTCTTGATCATGGGGTGTAGGGATAGGATGAGGGGTAATGGTTTTAAATATAAGGAGGGCAGATTTAGATTGGACACAAGGAAGAAATTTTTTAGAATAAGAGTGGTGAGTCACTGGCACAGGTTGCCCAGAGAAGCTGTGGCTGCCCCCTCCCTGGAAGTGTTCAAGGCCAGGTTGGACGGGGCTTTGAGCAACCTGGCCTAGTGGAAGGTGTCCCTGCCCATGGCAGGGGGGTTGGAACTAGATGATATTTGAAGGTTCCTTCCAACCCAAACCATTCAGTGATTCCACATTTGTTTTGATTACAAAAGTATGGTACTGGTGACCATTACTCATTGCAATTCACTAGAACTCAAGAAATTTGCATCACAGAACTGTTTA
Organism: Strix aluco; assembly: GCF_031877795.1. Lineage (NCBI taxonomy): Eukaryota > Metazoa > Chordata > Aves > Strigiformes > Strigidae > Strix > Strix aluco. The sequence continues at coordinate 126,396,819 of NC_133933.1, read as the reverse complement.
GACACATGAATTTCCTTACACAGCTGTGATTTTTATTTCTTTTTAGGTGTACTCTTTTGCACTGAATTTCATTCTGTTGCTTAATTAAAGGTTGTTCAGAATTTTGACCCTGCCCCACCAGTGTGATGTCATCCACACATTTTTTTTAAGGTTTTTCTCTGTTGACTAGTGTCATTAATCTCAACCTGGTTCCAGGAAGAAATTTGTGAGCTTACCTACTTAAATACCTTCACTGTTTGAGAATGAACCACTTCTGGTTTAGAAACTTTTAAACAACTATGCACTCACCTTATGGAAATTATATTTAGACTGTAGATTACTTATGAATATGACTTGAACAGCATGAAAACTTCAGTCAACATATCTACCTTCCACATGTCCTTTATCCCACTTATCCAGTTGCCCTGTCAAAAAAGGAAGGCAGATTGATTTGACAAGATTTGCTCTAGACAGCCCAGGCCTAATTACTTCCAAAGTACTTATAAACTTATTTCCAAAATTCAAGTTAGATAAAAATATCTGTAATTATCCAGGCTTCCCCCGCCCCCCCCTTCCTTTTAAACACAAATGCCATTTCTTTCCATCTGCCATCCTCAGCAGTCTCTCTGTAACCTATGAATTCTCAAAGATAATTTCAAATAGTAGAAAGATTATTTCAACTATATCCTAAAGCATTCTTTGGTAGATTTTCTCAGGTCCTGTACACTTGTATAACTGCCTTACCTCTGTATTTTTAGCAGTTTTTCTCTGCTCTGGCCACTACCAGGGTTGTTTTATTCTATTAATTTAGCTGAGTGTCTGTCAAGCACTTTATATAACACACATGAAATCAGTCATACTGAAACCCTTCCCAATTTGTTACGTACATATCTTGCTGTTAATGAAGTTGCACATTGTTTTCATCTTACATTTTATGCGTCACAAGACTTTTATTGTTCTTATTTAAATCCTCTGTTAATTGAAATTCATTTTGTGATTTTGCACACTTGGTTTTCATTTTACATATAAATCCTTAAACTGCTGTAAAGCAAAAGGAGTATCTGATCTAGCTATTACATGTCCCATCTGTTCTTTGCATCAGGACAGATCATCTCCATTATGTGTTCAAAAGTGCCTCCTCAACTGCTAATTCTCATGCACTTCTCAGATAATCTTCTTAGGAGACACTACTGACCAGCTCCATAAGGTTGCTGAAAATGAATATTTAAAAAATATTTTTCCTTGTTCATCTGATCTCAAATTTTATTTCAAAAACTTACTTCAAAATCATTTTCACCAAAAGTACTTGCCATTATTAATTTCTTCCTTAATTGCTAAAGTGAAAATCAAAAATCAAATATAAATTACCTACTCCATTTGATGAAAGAAGTCTGCCCAGAACACTCTCATAATTGGATATATCACAGCTTACTGTATCACTTACTGTTTGGAAACTTTCAACAATTTAGAAATTATTGTTACTTATTTCCAGTATCTTCTACCACACTGGACAAAACCAAGGGAAAACACACAATTCCTTCTTGCATTCCAGAAGGATGAAGCAGAAAGGAAGACAGAGAAGGTAAGAATAAGATATATTAAAAGAGAATAGAATTATTTGGGGTTTTTTGCTAGGGTTTACAAAATATTTTCTGTCCCATGCACGCATATGTAGCTTCATCTAGCCACATTCAATCATTTAATTCCTTGTAAGACATTTAACAGCAAAAAGGTTTGAGGAGAGAGTTGAAAGAAGAGCGGCAGCAGTCCAGAGTAACAGTTCACAAAGGATTTTGTTACCTGGAGGTGGAATGGAGGCCTGTGGAAGATGCTTTCGGGAAAGTAGAAAGCTGTCAAGCCTAACTTACCTACGGTTTCAATGATGCTAACACCTGCCTTGTGAAACCTTTGTCACAAAGTCCTCCTTTTTTTGACTATCACTGTTTTTTTCTGGCATCTTGTGTCAGCTTCTGCTCTCAAAGTCCTTGAATCATTCCACTACACCATAAGAAGTCGGTCGTCTCTTCTCACCTTGGTCTTCCATTGATCATCCTTGTTTTCATCAATTCTCCCTCCACCCTAACTTCTCTGATGCTGTCACCTGCTCAATCAGAAGGCCTGGCACAACCTACCTTCCTGCCCCAGCCTCCACAAGAGTTTTCTCCATTCTTGGTCTTGCACCACAGAGACACTTCTGACAGGGAAAAAAAAAAAAAAAAAAAAGCAGCACTCTCATCATACTGACTTCCCTCCTCTGAAACCCTGTGCTTCCCTTCCTCATTTCAGCCGCTTTTTTGAATAACTAACTGCTTTCCTCCTCCCTCAGGTTAAAATCACAGCTCAGAGGAGTTCCACCTGTGGCCTGCTCCTTAAAGATACTTGCTTCTCTTAAACAAATATTCTTCTTTGAGGGAGAAAGGCCATTTCTGATGGTGGGTTGTTTTGGGGGTTATTTTTTTATCAGTACTAGTAAAGAAAATAATAATCCCCCAAGCAAAACCAAACACACACACACATACCCCCCCCCCCCAAACAAAACAACTAAGAAGGACCCACACCAAACCAACATCTACAGAGAAGTGGTGGTTAAGATAAATTTCCCAGTACAGTTCTAATTATTTAGACAATAAAAAAGTTTGTATGCTTAGTGGTTTAGTTACTGGTTTTCTCTGAGAAACATGGAAAAGTAACCAAAACTGAATGAACCCTGTCATCAGGCAAGAGAATACACAGCAAAGGATGATGAAACTTGAGGTTGGTAAACCTGGAGTAAGACTTAAACAGCAAATGAAACAATCTTCTTCACATCTCCTCTATACATGGAATTTCATTTCTTGTGAGGATTAGCAGTTCTTTTACCATAATTTGTTCATCTGCCTGCACATCTGACTTACATGAGTAAAAGGACAAATGAGATTTCTGTACGGTTACCACTTCTCTGGCCATGACACGGGTATAACACAGCAGAACTCATGTTGCATGATTCAGCTGTCTGAACGCCTCCACCATTTATGGCCAACGTTTCAGGATTACTCACTGCAGTATATGAAGCAGACAGATACTTCCACAAGTGACAAATTGAGCTGAAGAAATTGCTGTGTACAGCTGCCTGCTGATACTGCTCTGAGCACAATCGGTTCATTGTGTTTCTCAGCTCAGTGGTTATTATTTCAACAGATAGGACTATCTGGTGCTGCAAAACTGGAGGCTCTTCCATGCTGCAGTACATTTTTCCTGCTAAATATGAAGCCATCCTGCAAGATAAAGTTCATTTCTCCGTCCAGATGTTGCCAGAATCTCAGACAGATTCTGAAAGGTAGCAAGTTTGGACTAGTTAAAACAAACAAACAAACCAACCCCAAAACCAAAACAGCTAGTAACTAAGCAAAGCTCCTTGCTCTCTGGAAAATGTCTAGAGCCCAAACAGCATTTGAGATTGAAGATCTACAGAACGTGATTATTAAAAACAAAGATTATTATTTACACCAGATCTGATACATTCCAATCCAGTTTCCTAATCAGAAAACTTATTTCCTGGTTCCTTAGTTCTCCATCTGCAAATGAGAATACTTGGAACTCTTTATTTACAACACCATTTTGAAGTTTTTTAGCAACTCCAGGAGTACAGAATAGACACACTGCCATGGAGATGCTGCTGCAGCACCCGGCTCGGCCCAGGCCCATCCAGCTGGTTTCCTATTGTGCAGTTTGCTGAGCAGACATCCTGCAAGGACAGTGGGGCTGTTTACTCCATCACAGCTGCTACAACCAAAGGCTCCTCCTTGATTCAGCACCAACAGAAATTACAAATGGGGGCAGCTAAATGCATCACAAGAACACTGATGGTGCGAGGAGGTGATCTGTGCTTTCAGGAATTAACATGAACATCAACCTGAATTCTAGATGGAAAGCATAGGCTGGAGCCAAATTTGAGGGCTGTATGTGCATTTCAGAAGCATCATCAATGAGAAGAAGAAAATGGGAGGAGTTTACTATTTGGCCAGGAAAAAAATAGATGCATACTATCCTATACTGCAGTCAGTGCAGAGGGCAGTTAGCTGTCACGTCTCAAGCTAGCAGCAATTGAGGCTCCTCTGTATGATCTACACCAAACAAAAGAGTCAAGACTCAGCACTAGGAAGTCAATAAATAGTTACTTCAAGGAGGGTTAGACAGTACAGTCTCAGAAGTCTCCCACAGGGAAAAAATTAATTCTGTTGGTATTTAGAAGGAGAAGGTGCTTATTGACACTCAGCCATATTAATGGGGAAAATTTTCAAGAAAAGCCCATGCACACAGTCCTGGCACCACTATAAATATGTGGATAGAAAACACAAAATCCTGCCGCAACTGAGCACTGACTAGAGGCTTAGCTTAGTTCCTGGACCTTGGCAGCTTGTGTGTTAGCCAAGTGTTTGATAAACTGTGGTACTCTTCTTGTTCAGCATCTCTTCACCAAGGAAAAATTCACTGCTCGAGACCACACTGTCACGGTTGTTTGCATTCTAGCACATGATTAGATATTATCTTCAAAAGCAAATATGCTGTTTAGCACATGAACGATCAAAACTAAGTAGGTTATTTAACGCCTTTTGTGGAATCACCTCTAGAAAATATTAAAGGAAGAACTGTCCAACCATAAAGCATATCCGTTAGTCTATGTGCAAAAAAAATTATTAGAGATACACACAAAGTTGGTGCAGACCTCTGCCTCAAAACCTGCAACTTCTCTCAATATCAAAGCTTAGATCGTGCTAAGAAGCAGCAAATATATCAGTAAAGCTCAAGACAAAACAGTGCACATACACAGTACCTTCAGAGAAGAATGAGACTATATCACTGTAGACCTGAAAACAACGTGCCCTTGAAAAACTTTTTTTGAGAAAAACAGAAAGAATTTGGGTACTTCACCTCTCTAGGTTCTTCTGGGAATTCTAACCAAAGTAATTATTTAATGAAAAATCTGTATCGCACTTGAATCTGTATTAAAGTTATCTCAATCTGTAGCTGCACTGATTAATTCTTCAAATCTGCTGAAGAAAATCATCATCTCTTCATTGCTGCTGACACTGGCTGGGCCATTTATCAGCACAATTGCAAGGTCCATCTTATCTTATTACCCACCTTGGATTAATGCTGCATCTTCTAGCAACACATTCTAGCTGTTATTTATTTTCACTTGACCACAAATTGCTCATTGTCTAGTTATCCTTATGAAAAGGAAGTATCTTCATGTGACTTTCAACAGAAAAGAGGATCAAAAAGAATACAAAACCCTCTGACTTGTTCTGCTGTTCACTCTGTTAGTATTAAAAGGGTGAAGAATGAGAAACAGAAAGCATGCCATATTCACAGGTGCGTAAGCACCTGCAGCTGCCACTGACCTCCAGTGAAACAGCAGCGTTCCCTTCTTCTGAGTAGAGAAAAAAGCAAATACAAATAATTGAAGGTAAGCCTATAAAGGGCACATCGTGCCACTTAGAAGTCTTGCCATTGTATCACTTCTTCTTTGGAAACTTCTTAAAGCTTTCAATTGCCTTCACAGGGAGGCTGTTAGAAGGACAAAGGCAAAGCTGAAACTATTTCTGCAACGCAGGTTACTGGCAGTGCCTCAGTCTGCAGCAGCGCTGGGTGCATGAGCCCCAGGTTTGTCAGCTCAGTCTCCCAGCGCTGACACTGAAGCTGTAGAGCAGGGTCAATGTGCTGGAAACAGCACTACAGCTTCTGGGAAATTTTGAAGAACAGAGAAAACAGGGCTACCATTAAATTAAAAGCGGAAAGTATCTCTCTGTACATGTACCTACTTATTTAGGTACTAAATATTTCTGTTCTTGTGAAAGTTTTTCATATTTACAACATAGCAACTAGTGCTTTATATAAAAAAATAGAGAGATTACAAGCCTCTTGGAACAAAGGTGGCATCTTTTATCTTTCTAACTCCCTTATTTTACATCTGTTATATCAATATTACAGCCTTTTGAACACTGTAGAAAAAGGGGTTGCACTTTGCTCTCCAAACCAAACAGTCCTATTTTAAAAGCATTAATACAGATAGAGTAAATGAGCAAGGAAGCTAAGTGTTTTCATTCTTCCTCTTTGTTAATTTAGATGAAGACAGACTGCAAGCAGAGATCAAAAGATATGTATAACTATTTCTCAAGCAGAACTATTGGATCTTAGAGATCTGCAACATTATTTGCAAATAGAAAGAACTCTCAGGTGCAGAAAATACTAACGGAAGTAGTTGTAAAGCAGTCCTTTCAAGCCACCAGGGTATTTTTGGCATTCATGCTGTTGTTTGGTTTCCTCCTTATAGCCCCAGTCTGTGGAGTCTTGTGACTGTGCAGCAGTCTCTTCCCACAAATCAAGCTCACATGGCTAAGAAGAATTTGAAAAAAAGAAACCCTGAAACTCTCCCAACAAGTCATGATTTCTGCCACTGGGCAGCTGGCAGTATCCAGGAGAGCAGCAACACTCCTCCCTTTTTCTACAGCTTTCTTCACTTGACTCTAATCTTAGAGCACTTAAACTTTAAACTTCAGAACATCTCTGTGAATGAGCCGCTTTTACAAATGGAGTACTGAAGCAGAGAGCAAAAACCACAAGAACCTAGTATGCTTTTGCCCTCTAGACCCCAGAAGTTTAGATACGATGTTAGACTGTTAAACCTCTCAAAGGCAACTGCAGGGCAATGACTGATCTCCAAACCATCCATCCCAAACAACAAGTATTAGCAGTGTGCTCACTGGAGCATTTAAACTGAATGATGAGTTTACAGATTGACAGAGATCCTGCTCCAGCGGGGATTAATCTCCCAAAGCAATACGATCAAAACAGTGAAACTATTTCTACTACTTCCCGTTGCCGCCTGGCTCATGTCCACATTGTTTTTTCCCTGCATTAAGATAATGTTCCTATCCACGTTACTTTACATTACTGTCTTCAGATACAAATTCAACCAGTCTGGATCATTAGTATTTCTTCTCTGCTACAGCAGTGCCTCATGGTCCCAGTCATACCTTGTCACCTAGCGGAATAGTGTGTGTGAGCATAACTGAAGAGAGAACATGAAGAATTAATAATATAACAATATCTTGCTTAGAGTAAGAAGTATGAGTTTAAATTCTCTTCCACTGTTTCAGTGATGTCTGGAATTTCTCTATTAGAAATAAACAAGATATTAATTAACTAATTGCTTATGTAACAAACATCATTACATAAAATTATCATCTAAAGGAACCGGAAGAAGAATTTTAATTATCCAGGTGAGATTCAAAGCAGAACTGTACTTCGTGATTTCTATGGTTGTCATCTCAAGTTTCCCAATTCCTGATATACAAGCACTGTACAGTTAGCAGCATCTTGATTAGCCTGACCCAGTTTTTGGATTATAAAAGACAATTCAAAGCAGCAGCTGATCAAAACCGAAAGGCCTGTTGGATGGGTACATGGATGGTAAACCTACGGTGTCAGTGCTGTGGGCAAGCTGCCAGGTTTGGGGCATCCATACAAGCCTCTGTTTGTTGAAAGGATGAACCACTCCAAAGGCTGAAACTAAAAAGCTTTACCTTCAGTACTACGTAATCGCTCTCCTGTTCCAGAGGCCAAATGGAAAAAAGAGTATTTCCGAGCCTGTCTGCCAGATGCTAAGAGCATAATGCCTACAGAATAAGGTCACTTCCATAGGTGGAAAAGCAGCAGTAAGCTAAGCAGCTCACTCCACTCCACGCCCTGTGCCCAGTAGCAGCCTCTGCCTCTCTGAAGAGCCCCCCAACACTGAAGGGCCGTTGCTCTGGGGGAGTGGCAACTTCAGGAGGCTTCGTTGCCATCATTGCCACCTACTGCAAGAGCTCCTGCTCTACAGCCCCAACACAGACCAAGCTCTTCCACCGCAGGCCTGGCAAACCAGGCAGCTCCTGTCCACCCCCCTCTTGAGCCTGCTGGCTGCTGGCAGCCTCCCAGGTGCCTCCAACCCACATGCTGCAAGTGGGACAATGACGGCTCAGCACAGCCAGCATCCTTCTCCAAAGCCTCACTTCAGTTCTAACCCTGAATCGGAATAAAGTGAGCTATGCTCCAAGCATACCCTAAAACCTAAACCACAATCCTTGCTGACATTAGAGAACTACTTCTACAGGACAAATAGCTCATTTTAACAAATCTCATCAAGCACCGCACGTCTCATGAAATCTTTAATCTATCTGTTCTACCACTGAAGGAACATTCCCCCTTCACGCAGCCAGAAGGTTCCCTACAAAAATCTTTCCCCTGTGTGAAAAGATCTATAGCAGAAGAAAACTGAAAGGACAATAGCCTAGACTTCAGTTTTCACTACTCGTGCCTTCCAGCTGACATGCAGAAGGGCTGGTCAGAGAGGTGCACACGGGAGAACAGGGGAGCGGGGGACAGCAGGATTTCTGTGCTTGCTTTTGCTCTTTCACTTCAACTTCCACACCCATCTCTTCTCAGAAACAGCCTCCTTCCTTTTTAACCTTAAAGCTTGATGTTCCCATCATCCTATCCAAGTCAACATCAATGTTTTTATGTTGACAGTGGCCATACTGTCAAAAAAAAAAAAAAAAAAACCCACACTGTGAAGAGAACCCCTTTTACAGACAAAAAAAAAATCAACCTTTTTTTTTTTTTTTTTCTGCTGCAATTCTCCTGGGAGTGAGCAAAGAGCAGTAGGTGTCTCCACCTTTAAAATATCAGTAGTGCCAAAACTTTCACAGAGAGGATGCTTTCACTGCAGGCTGCTGTGTAGAGAAAGACTGGGGATCAGCACAAGGCTAGCTAGGCTTGAGCACTGGAAGCAGCCTAGCTGCGGCAGGGCTGCTCACAGCCTCTGACAACCGAGTTTGTTGACAACTAAGTGAAAATTAGTCTGCAGTGAGCTGTGGGCCACTGAGGACAGACCACTTCTAGCATCTAAACCAGACAATTTCAAAGTAGACTTATCGTTTCTAAGCTGCAGTGCAGTCTGCAGTGCAGTCTCCATTGTAAATATACCCAAAGTCTTTGCACTCAACATTTTAATTCAGAAATCAGAAAAAAAGAAGAAAAAAAAAGAAAAGGCTGTTTTAACCAAAGCAAACAAAGTACAGAGAGTCCAAGTAACATGAAAGGCATTACAATTCCTGTAATGTCTCCATAACCCTTTTGTTCTCTTTTAACCCGTGTTCCTGGGCCACAATTTCCAGATGCTGCAGCTCAAATCAGGCTAATTCAAATCTTACCAAAGTCAAGAGAAAGCTTTCTGCTGATTTTATGGAAGACAAAATGTTGCTTTTTCATTGCTACTGTCATATGAATAAGGACACAAGAAGATCACTAGAACTTTACTTTCTTGCATAGTCTTATGCTGAACATTGACCAGACACTAAAAGACAGTTGCTCCAGGTATAAGCTCATATCAGTTATATTAGGTGTAACTCCTAAATTTAAAAAAATATGCTGTTAAGTAAAAAAGAAGGAAAAAAAGGAATAAGCAGATGAACATTTTACGACTTCAAAACACTACAGAAAACATGTCTCAAAGCAGGCAAGACTGCTCATCTGAACCATTCATCTGAATTATTCACTATTTCATCTCTAAATCCAGTATTAAACTGTTAAGAAAAAGCTTCTTAAATTAAGAAGAATCTCTTGCTGGCAATGCAAAAGCATCTGTACAAAGTATACATGTTATCACCTGGTAACAAACTAACAGGGAAATAAAACTGATAATAACCTCTTGCAAATGAAAGTCGTTTTATTTCCAGATATTTCCACTGGGTTCAGTGTTTGACTCAGAATTAAACAGAACAGGGGTTCTAAATTTGACCTCCAACTGTAAATGCTGTTTTTCCCTGTTTCATTCTTTCAGTGCTAAGAACAATCAGATTAGAAACTGATGTTTCTGTATCTTTGTCCTTTAAATGAACTGCTAAATATCACCGTATTACACCTATGAGCTCTTTCAGGTGATCTGTGAAAAGCATACTTAAAATTCCTCTTTCAAACTTAATTTTCAGGGATTTTCTTGCAGTAATATGAGAATAAATGAAAAAGATAATTGATTTCAACAGTAAGCAATTACATACAATGACTTTTCTACAGCAGTTGTCTAATTAAGAGACTATGAGCCCAGCATACTGAGCCTTAGATCTAAGCACTGTTTTTGAGGTATTCATATGATATGCAAGATGCATAACTTTTTGTATTCTGTTACATTGCAGATGCACCAAAATACTTGCTACAAACTTTTAACCCTTCACAAAAAATTTTTACTTGTATACATGATTTGGATCTGAAGAAAGAAACAGCCACTGTTGAACTGAGTAAAAATATCTGGAGATTATCAATGTTGATAAATAACATTTACGGCAAGGCTGATCTAAAAAGTGACACTGGACTAACAATATCTTGACAAAATTAACAATGAATGATTTGTTATGAATGTGAAACACGCATATGCACAGATGTCAGTTATATAACCCATTTCTTACATCGTTAAAGAGTAAACATCAGCCTATTCTTTCAGTTTATCAAAACACAGTAGAAAGCAGGCACATTTCTCTCCCATATTTCTCTCTCCTAATTAACAGATTTTTTAACTGCATGTCTTTTACTATTGCAGCAGAATCTCATCTGCCTCCTCATTCTGAAACGCTACATACAAATGCCTATTGCTCCCAAAGGCTTTTCTAAGAAGCATCTGTAACAAAAGAATTGTAGGCGCATACCTTAACCTCTTGGTTGGCAAAAATCTCCACATCAACCCCACAGGCAACCAGAGTAGAGACATCACAGTCCATGCTACGGGCTGGCATCCCCCCCTTTTGTACACAGAGTTAGGCAACCTCAGAGTAACAAATGATTGGAAGGAAAAAAAAAAAAAAAAGCAATCTTCAATTCAGTATTGCAATTGAACAGTCCAAAATTCTGTTTCAATGCTGACAATAACTGCAAGCTTCCGACACAAGCTCTTTGCACGTAACTGAGTTGCTCCTTGCCTTCCCCTCGTACACCCACCAACTGAGCAGGCACAGCATAGTAACAGCGCTATTCCATCTCTCATGGCAATGACATCACCACAAAGACTGACATAAGCTAAATCTATTTTTTCAACCCTTTTATCTCTAGGCAGCACAGTGGATCAAATTGAACATGATTATGTGCTAAATCTGAACTGGGACTAAATCAATTCAAGCAGCGTTCACTGGCAACTGAGTCATAGCTGTTGTTTCAGCCGAGTGCTTATGTTGGCAAAAAAGATCGCCTGACACTGAAAGCTCCACTCTGAGTGTAAATTAACTCAGCATTTAAAGCCACTAAGCTCAAGGTAACATTCATTACTTTGTTGTACTTTAAAATCTACAGCAGAGCACTAATAATAATAAAAAAAAAGCCAAAACCCAACAAAAACCTCGGCATTCTGCTTTTAATAGCTCTAATAGCTCTAAGCATGCTATATAACCCCACACAGGAGATTAGAGAACACCTAGTCCTATCATCAGGAGTGATCAACATACTGCAAACCTGATCCCTGTACTTAGACATACAAGTTACACTATGACTCATCTTCAGAAAGATCAGAGGCATGTCTGTGTGATTTGGAAGTCGATACCCCTTTTCAAAGAGCAGAACACAAAAATTTCCCTTGAAATAAGGACTTTGCACAAGGCAACCTTTATACCATTGGTCCTTAGGGTTAATCCTTCACAAGTGTAACAGTATTCAACTGAAAGAAATAGATTTAAGTCAAGTGAAGATGGTTTACACCTGCTGACTCAGTGGTCTGTTTATTCTTTGCAAGTTTATTTTTTAACAACAGAAATAAAATATCTACATATCTGGGACTTCTAAAGGTGATCTTTATCCCAGACTTGCACCATTATTTTTCCTCTAATGTTTCATTGTTGTGATCCATAAATTACTTTTAATTCTTGCAGGCCTAGAGATGACATTTATGGGTAAGTCAGATTAACAGGCAGAATTAAAATATTTAATTATTGATACAAACCAAGCAGCAGCACATAGCTCAACGTAAGAGATTGCTCTGCTTAATTCTGCTTCATTAACAGATACTGCAGCTTGTACCTCATTCTATGATGCTGCACTTAGCTTGCTACTGATATTTAAACTAGGTTGTCTAAAACTATCTTAGACACTTATGCTGAACGGTGGTCAATTTGGGCTGCAGACTACCATACTCTTAACGAAATCCAAACGAAGACACCTGGGGTAAATATATCAAGTTCTTTGCACCAAAACTGTGCATTCAGACACCTAAAAGCAGAAGCAGCTTCAGATTAGACTCAAGTCACCCAGCTTCCCATCTTACTCTCTTGCCAGCACCATAAATATGTTAAACTCAGGGAATTCCAGATTAGCCAACGACAGAACAACCTCTACTGAGAAATCCACTCCTTACCACTGCGAGCTGGCAGTAAGGTTACATGCTGATATAGAAAAGCTGAGATCTCTTATCAGAACATTCTTTTCAAAGTTCTATTGAATTATTCGCCCACTTTTTAACTTGCATTTATAGTAGCCTCCTCAGCAGTAATCACAGACTAAGATCCACAACCAGGACAGAAACATATCCCAGCACTAAAGATTTTACAAACCGATCAACAGAAATGGATAGAGTAGTACAAGCAGCAAATGAATCAATATGGTTTATCATGATAATCAATTGTTTTTACACCAGTCACTTAAATCACTGTCAATTTTTTTCATAAGCCATAGGAAAACACTTTTTAGAAAGAATTTGAAGTTATCATTTTTGTGCATGTTTAGAGGAACTTTTATTCATATATTTGAATACCATATATGTGATGTGATAAAGATGCCTGATTGAAGGTCTAAGCAGGCAGCAGTGGAAAAATCATGTCATCACAAAACTGAGAAGTTAGTAAGTGATTATCAAAGAGCTGGAAGGAAACACCAAAACCAAAGACAAGTCATGTATATCCAAGCCTAATGAAAGTTTTAACAGTAATGGACCAACAAGACAAAAAACCATAACAAACATTTGAAAAAGGAAAAGATAAGAATTAGATGATGCTGATCACTAAGGTCCAGAAAGGCATCCACAGTGAAAGTGATGCCTGGCCTAAGTGTGATTTCATAGCAGTGATGGAAAAAAGATCTTACGATACAAAGCTATACTGGATAGTTCTATAATAATTTATTTATTTTTTTAATTTTTAAAACTGTCACCTATCAATTTCAATAGTCCATCTCCTTAATCTTCTTATGAAAAATGGTACATGGTGTATGAACTGACCTGTTCCACTTCATGATTATTCTTGCACTTCTACTATTCATCTCCTTTCAAAACAGAATCACTGTAATTTTTCCTCTCCATCTGAATAAGGAAACCTTACTGAGATCAATTGCTTTCTCTTCTTGTTTCTTCTTGCCTATTCCTAAGAATAACCTATTTTTTCCCCTTAAAAACCACTCTAGCTCACTAGGGTATTTTAGTGAGTTCTTTATAGAGACAACCCAGTTTTTTTGCTTCTCGAAAACAAAGATTACCTAACAGAAGAACCCTACAGAGCGTTTGAGTGCTTCAACTTACATCTTTCAATGTACATCATATTCTGTTACTGCTCCTCATTTGAAATCAAGACATAATCCTATGTGAGATTATTCTCAGAGCACTCTACAGTTCCTTATAATCTCATCTAATGTTAATAAAAAATTTCATGATTAAGTAATTGAGTAATTTCATGACTGAGTAAAATTTCAAAATTGAGTAATATTGACTGCTTTCTTCACATTAGGAAACTTGTTTTTCATTCAAATTTAAAGAAAGATTCCTTCCATTTCTTTCAAAAAAATTCTTAACTCTGGTTCTAGATGGACTTGCTCAATTCAATTCACCAAATGCCCAAGAAAAAATAAAGGATATTCCATGCATATTTTAAAGTATGATATTTAATAGGAATTGGTATAGACACATATGCGCTTCAGCATATTCAAAGGACCTACTCTTTCATTAGGTTCTCCAGATCACAAACGGCTACTAGTCACAGCTTTTGTACTAATGTGAGAACAGGAAAGCTGCTCTCTTGTCAGTGGGTGCTAAGCTAGAGGATTTGTGGATCATGTATATACCTTAAAGCTTCACCTTAAAGGCTAGACAGTATGCGGAATACTACTACTGACCAATACAAGCAGATTATTTTTTTTTTCGAGTAAAACAGTTGGTGCTGAGAACCTGACATCAATAGTATACCTATTTCAAGAGGGATTACTCTAGGCTAGCTCTAGTACGTCCTGTGGACTGGTGCCCAGCAGCAGCAGCGTAGAGGCAGTCCTGGAGGCATCCTCTGGTTTTTCCTTCATCTGAAGGAAACCCCCATGCAGAGTGCTCTGTGAGGGGAGCCAAAGCGCAGAAGGTGGAAGACCCTTTCAGAGGAAAATGACCTGAACTAGAATGCTACTGTAAATGCATCCAAAAGCATATAACTCTATTGCCATCCCCCACCAACTGTACATTTTGTTTAAGACCATGACCACTAATTCTGAGAATGGAGAGAAAGCAGAGTTTTGAACAATCATTCAGAAGTTTCTCAATTCATTTCAGGTTTTGTCCATAGTAACAACTGTGCATGGAATTAAATGGGCACTATTCGCTATGTGTGAATATTTCAGGGGAGTGAATTTAAGAGCAACTGAGACCCACTTGTATATCTAGGCTGAGTACAGAAATACCAAGTTTTTACAGTTACATGCATAGTCATCAAGCAGGTCACAGAACTCAGAATAATACTGATTAAACATAACTCCAGGTGGTATTGTTCCTTCACAAGAACCAAAGAAATCCTGTAGCATCACTAGACTCTCTGATGATTAACACTTGATCATTTCTTATACTTGAGTCAGCAATCCCTTTCAAAAGACAAAAACTTTCCAAAATCAGAAGGAAAATAAGTCATGTTGTTCCAGCCAGGAATAATCTTGTGTTCTGGATTTGTACAGTGCCTGGGATAACACAGTCTTGTCTACAACCTTTACTCCTGTGCGTGGAGTTTTTGTTTTTCTACAGTGTTACCATAGTTATAGCTATGTCTCAGCTTGATACATATAAATAGTATCACAGATTTAAGACTTTTCAAGCTCAACTGTCAAGTCATTAAAACAACTTGTGCAAAATCTTGACCCTCCTTTTGCAAGCAAACTACTACTGATTTAGCCTTAGGGAAACTTCACTGTGGACCTCACAGTAACATCAGCCACATTGTAACCAAAAATACCAGCTAAATTCAGAAGCAAGTGTGACATTTTTTGCTCACTGGATGAAGCTTGTGCTCATTATTACTAGTAATAGAGGGATTATTTATGTAGCAGCTCTGCTTGCAGGTGCAAACCATGTTAAGGTGCTGTACATATTCACAATAAAACTAAATCCTACATCAATGACCCTTTGCTGCTTGAGTGGAACACCATAAATAGTTTCATATTATGTCTGACTCAAATATTTTTAATGATGTGCGTCTTTATTGATCATATTCACGCTACTACACGTCAAAAGAATTTAAACTGAGCTCCCTTATATACCTGTCACTAGGAACATACTTTTACAAGTATAATCCTATTTTTTAACAGAATTATAAAAGATAAATACTTTTAAAAACCCATAAAAATTTAGTAGCGTAAGAGATAGGCCTGAAAAAAAGCCCTGAAAAAATGACAGTTCTTCCAGTTTCTCTGTCTGCAGCAGGAGATAGGAAAGGCCAACCAGATACATTCTTTGAGAGCAAAGTTAGCTCCTTCAAAGAGGTCTTTCATAAAGACATTAAAAGAAAGCTGAATACTGAAGACTGAGTAGGGTTCAGCTCAGCCATAGAAGGCAATAGAAGATGCATAAATTTTTTTTTTTCTTATGACAGTGAGCATTGACTTGTGCTAAAGTAGATCACCCCCAAAAGGATGGAACAGATAAATCCAGCCAAAGGAACACACCAGCACCACATCAGACCAGGGGAATCTGGGCCAAGAACTGGGAACTGAAGGAAGGAGGTATTCTCACCTCTAGCTATGCTGCAGTTTATGCTCTGTATATATTGAAGGGTGAAAGGCTGGCACCTTTGGGACACAATTCAGAGACAGATGTCTGAAGTTGAGGGAGATGCACAAGCAAATGAGGTAAAATACATGACCTGATGCTATGAGCTATCCATCACCACGCTAGATGAATTCACTGTTACCTAGAAATAGTATCTCCACTCTTAATTGCCAAACAGAGTGGCCATCAAACGTTACTCTGTTAAATTATGCCCCTTTTAACAATGTCGTGAGGATTTTAACTCTTGATGTATATACTCTTTTTAATAGATGAAAAGGCCTGAGATTCCATTAATATCCATTAGCAAACTTCTCCAAGAACGGAGCCAACAGCTGAAACAAGAGTGTGTTAAGCCAGAGAAAACCTATCTACACCAACTTACTCCTCCCTAGGTTCTAAATTACTATCAAAACTTGATGAATTTTCAGAGGCTATGGAACACAGTAACATTGAAGATATAAAACAGAGAATCTAGAGCATCTTTGAACCCCCCGAAGATGATAAATAGATGAACTATAAATCAAATAAAATATCATTTAGATAGAAAATTTAACTGGCATTTACAATAAATAAGGAACAATGAACTATCCAACAGCTACAAAACCACTGATTTTTCCACGAGTTTGATCCCCAAGCTAAAGTTTCTGCAAATTCAAAATTGGCAGTAACTGTGGCAAAAAAAGGGCTCTGATTCACCCCCTCTCCTAACAAATAATCATTCCTATGGTTTGAACATTTTTAAAGACACAGAATTTTGGCCAGAAAAAAAAACCCAGAAGTTTAATTAAACTTAGAATAACCCTAAATCAATAAGCTCCTCATAAGTGTAGAAACTCTAGAGCTTGGAAGATCCCTGGATGAACCATGCCTTGGCTGGCCTTGATTTTTGGAAAGGTAACTTTTCTGTATAATAAGTCATATTTTTCTTTTCTGTAGGTAATAACCTTCTGTTAGTCACACTTACAGATCTTAGAATCTGAGGGTCCAAGAGTCAGAAAATAAAACAAATCATAAACATTATGAAGGATTTCCCCCTCCTCTAATAAAGATAATATCAAGCAACTCAAAGATCCACATATGATAATGTGAGAATATTTCAGGGACTGAATAAACAACTATGTCATTTAACCACATATGTCATTTTGCTGTCTCATTTAGCTACATACAGGTTTCAACTCTGAGTCAGAATTGCTCAATTACTTTTAACGTGGCAGCATCATTCATAGCCCTTAGCTTCCAAGTATATGTGTGGAGGTGTGAGGGGGTGGAAATCAGTGCGTGTGTCTTCTGTCTAGTGAAAATGGTTACAAATCCTCCTCTGTGCCAGATCCACACAGGATAACAACTGTTATGGTTGCAGACTATAGAACCGTCTCTCTCGTAAAATGAGCTGCCGCAGTTCAGAAGTCAGGACGTCCTTGATTCATTTGGTGAACAGATGACCACCCACAGAATACATAACACACACAGGAATCCCTGATAACAGAAGAGGATCATAACCCTGCAGTGTAAGCTAAATTTATTTGCAGTCTATCGACACAGTGTCACAGATAAATTGCATAGGTTTCAGTTTTAAATTAAGAGCACTAAACATAGATCTACACTTCCCGGTATATACATTGCCATTACAGGCAAAAGTTTTGGGACTTAATTTCATTGCGTCAGCATGGATAGCTAGTGCAATGTGAGATGTCTCGGGGTATCCAACACACATGCATGTCAACAAACGTGAGAAAGGAATTCTAGAAGACCCTTCTGAACCATCAGACAGAGGCCCAGAGAGATTCTTCAAGCTATTTAACTTAGCACTAAGCACCTGCATTTGGGCTACTGAAGGCTTCTTGTTCAACATGCAGTGGACTCTAACGAGGGATTTTGCTGTCCAGTCACTTGATGTGCAGTTTAGGATGGGCTGAATTGCTCTTCTAACCTCCACCAATTGCTAACTGGATTTCCGGGAGCTATGACAGAAACTTAAACATATAGTACATATGTACATACGTATAAGCTGATGTTCAAATTTAAGTGTTGATCTTTAACTGAATCCTATGCATAATGTTACCACTGTGCCTCAACTTCTTCCACAGCAAGATAGGAACAGTGATACTTACCTACTGTGTAGACGTATGGCAATGTTAATGAGCATGTGTAAAACAGATTTCCCAGGCAGATTTCTGATTTATAGATTTTTATGTTATCTTTAATTTTGTAAAAATGATAGAATGACCAAACACTGCAAAACAGTTGAGGTGCTTATATATATTTACTCTTGCAGTACTTGACAAAGAATTAAGACGAGGTCATACATGGGCTCTGTAAGAGACCGCCATGCATGCAGGATGCCAGGCCAATGCTCAGAGCACTGCAAGAAACTGAAATCTCAGGCACCTTCTCAGTTCACACTGGGAAGATGGAGATGTTCACAGGCTGGCATAGGATCAAGATGCCAAAGAGATGGATTTAATTCTTGACAGAATTACCTATGTGACCTTGGACAAAAACCATGCAGGAACACACATTCAGAATAGTTCAGAGGCCTTGTGTTTTATTTGGATTTTAAGTGTAAACTGGGCAGGACAGGTGCTCTCCATTACTAGACGTTATTTAAGGGATGATGCAGGTTGGTATAGGCCTGTAATACTCCTGCCTAAAAACGTGATTTACAGTCATCCATGAACTCTGTTAACAGTTTCAAAATGTATTTTTAAATCATTTCCATTTACCCTTTCTTGTCTCAGACTAGCAAGGGTATTTAACATGCCTGCATGTTTTCCTTGTCATTTGAGATGCTTCATCACAGCAAAATGCCCTTGAAAGAAGAGCCTGGAATACCAATGCTCACTGCTGTGAGAGAGACCAACCTTATCTCTCAACTGCAGCTCTGCACAGGACACACAGGTGAGAGATTTAATGGCTGTGCTGAGAGAAAATAGTGTTTACTGCCAAGCCAGCAAAAGCAGTTCAGTTCAAAGGAGAAAAAAAAAAAAAAGAAAAAAAAGAAAAAAAAAGAGTAAACTGTCAAACAGCATGCAGTCAGACAGCAAATAATGAAGCAATGAATAATAGATTTCTTACATACTTGCTATTTTATCCTGATATTATAGGATAGATATTTATTTTGCTGCAACATTTTAAACCAGATAAGTCTCTTCTCCTATTAATCCCCTGATCCAACTGCAGACAAAAAATAAGTGTTGATACTTAAAATTTACCATACAGAAATATCCATTCTTGTCTTCATTATAGACAGAAGACACTGTCTTCCATTTTGATAAATTCTCTGCTAGTATTTTTTATGTTCAAAGGACAGATGGATATTAGATAATATGGAACCCAAAAGTCAGATATAAAGCTTCTCCAGTGGCTCTAAAATGAAACATGAAATATGTTAAGGAAGTTGTGGGTTTTTTTCCCTAGAGCATGTAACTGATGATCATAAAAAAAAAAAAAAAAAAAAAAAAAAAAAAAGAAAACCAAGTAATTCTAAAATATTAGTGAACTTGTAATGTATTTATAAAATGGCTTTATCCAAGTCCCTTCCCACAAAACTGATTTCATGATTTCACAAAGAGAAGAGACCATGATGGCCCATTTAAGAGCCTGTGACTTACATGAGGATAGCAGACATCAAATTTAGTTTCCCCCTTTTCCTCTCCCTAAAAACCAGACTTATTTTCCCAACTAGAACTTGAGAAATAGTCTTCCATTGACTCAGCCCAGGAAAGCAACATAACCAGTCTTCCATTCTTCTGTTTTGCACTCTCAGTTTACTCAGTATTTCAGTAGTTTTTATAAAGTGTGATACAGCTCTGAACAGATATTCACAAAATAAATTAAAAAAAACCCAAACAAAACAGAGCTAGTTCCCATACAGTCATCTCACACATGAAGTGTCAGTACAGTGGTTTCAGAAGATGTGTATCTAATATAGTTCTAAATCATTTAGTCATTCTACACATTGGTTCACTCTCTAATAATAGGGCATTACGATGCATTGTCAATATTAAATTGACAGCAGATACATTAAAAAATACAAGCAAGTGACAGAAAATTCATCTTATTTCAAAGCAACTTATCTATATTTAAACACACAGGTTCCTTCTGAACCATGGAGCTTCGAACAATGAACCCAAATATATGTTATTACACAAAACAAAACATTTGCTAGTAGAAGATTGTTTCCATACAAAAATTCTAACTCATTCTGGTTTTGACAGTCTTCAACAAAAAAAAAAATAAAGTATTTTTGATTCAAGTCATCCAGATCCATGGGAAGACTTGTCTGCACTAGATATTCTGGCCAAATTAGAGCTACCACTAAAATGCCTAATATAGAGAAAGCCTCTATACATACCAATGAAGATTATTCCCACTTTTGAACAATGGTATAAGCTGTACTTGGAGTTGAGGCAGCATGTCTGCATGTGCCATACAAAGTCTATGGTAGACACAAACTGTCTTAAGACAAAACCTCAAGCATACACGTTGTTCTTCAACACCTTTGTAAAACCTCTTAATCATATAGAAAAGTCTAGACAGCAGTAACTTTTCAAGACCTTTTTAAAAATGCAGGAGGGGAAGAACCCCAATATTGGCTCCAACTAACCTGGAGCAGTTCAGCTGTTACTTTAGCTTTTAGGTTTTGTTTGTTTTGACTTCTTTCATTTAACTTTAAGTAACTTGTTTCTAATCAGGAGTCCCTGTAAAAACTTGAAAAAATGGAAACAACTGTTTCTATGAAGTTCTGTGGAGTTTCTTGTTTTCTTGGAAAGAAGACACTTTCTCAGCCTCAGATTTTTATTTATTTATTTTACAGCTTCTCATGGTCTTCTGGTTGCTTTACAAGTAGGCAAACTCATCTTATGAACCTGTTTGACTTTGGGAATAGATGGTTAATTTCTCAGATTTCAGATTAAGCAGCTACATACATTTGGACCTAGGTCTGATTCCTAAACTGTACCTGCAGTTACACCAGTAACTAAGTCTGCCAGGAATACTCTAAGCTTAGTTTTGAGACCAGCTAGCACCCAACAGTCCACATCTGTGCTGGTACTATTGGCCTACAAAACAAGAAGTTGATCTTCAGTCTGAACATGGGGTGCATCTCAATTTCTGTGGAGCTCTACCTGTGCCCAGGAACTGCTGGGAGAAAACACTCCTTAGCACAGCTAGATTCAGGCCAGTCTAACAATTTACTAGCCACGTTTACATAAACAAGCATGCTTGAACTTACTTTTGTAGATGCAGTTTATAAGACTTCTTAGTTGTCCCCACTCCCAGCCAGACTTTAACAGTCAAAGATAGTCTGTAGAGCCTAATGGACCTGTTTAATCACTATTTTTTTAAAAAACCTATGATAAAACATTCAAATTGCAAAGGCAAAAAAAACCCTACCAAACCACTAGATCTCAGAAAAAGCTAAGTAAAAATTCCACCAAGTCATAAATTCAATCCCAAAGCAACTACCTTTGACTTCTGCACATCAAGACACAAAGATGCAGGCCCGTTGATGTGATGTGGAGTTGTTCTCTATAGCGCAGACCATCTGTAATTTTGTCCAAGCTAAATTTAAACATCCAGGTGAAGAATCTCTCTTTAACAAAGACTGTACTTAAAATTACCTCCTACTCAATTCTGCATTTCTAATTATGACCACTTGTGCCCCAGTTATTTTCCACTCTGAATTTTGCTCACAACCTTATCACAGCTTATTTCACCTCATAATCAAGTAATGTATATTTAGTTATTTTTATATTTCTTCACAAGTAAACTCTTCAAATTATCTGAGAATATTTATGGATGATTTAACTTTAATCTGCTAATTATTTTTGTAATCTGTTACCAGGAATTCAAGGTAATACTCTGTTCTAGTTATATGAATCAATTAGTAGAACAGTTACGGTTACAGCTCTGATACAGAATCTACAGCTTTCCCTCACATAGCTATAGATCACTTAAGTTTCTCTTTAGTCAGTTAAATTAGAACAATCCAAATAAGTTACGAAGAGGGAGAATGCCAGCACTGACACATTCAAAAATAAAAAATTTGAACCATTAAGAGTTAATCCAACGGCTTCAATTTTCATATAATGCACAGCTGATGGAAAAAAAAGTCTCACAAAAAACCCGCCTCCTCTCCACTCTATGTCCTTTGATGTAAGGCACTTCATACTGATGCTTACCATAAAATATGAACTTGAGATTGTATTAGTTTGGAGGTCACTATTTGTTTTGCAGCTTTCCTCTGTAAAGGAATCTTTTTCCTGGCAGCACAAAGCAAATAGGACTTATTGTAAAAAGGCATTTGTTTGCTCATTGTTGAAAAGACAAAAAATACAAGTATTAATTTGTAATTTAATATGTAGCTTTGAAATAGTATCTATAAATTTTAGCCATAAGCTGAGTTTTTATAGTCAGAACTTCATACTCACTCTTCCAATTTAAGATGGACAAGCAAAATTCTACTTCAGTTCACTTGAGATATCACCAATTGTATTACAATTTCCTCAGGCCACAGAGATAAAATTAGGCTCAAATATTGCAACACATCTTGGGTGTACCAGCTGCTCTCAGAGGAGTACTTGGAACTACATTGGTTTAGTTCATGGCACTGTTTTTGTCAACTTCAACAAGAAGAAATTCATGCTCCAAAACATGCATAACAGAAGAAGGTCACAACTCTTTAAATTAGCTCTTAAAAGACTGCTGTTCTAACACTGGATGATAGCAAATGATAGCAACCACTCCTCATGGAAAGGATATGCTCTGCAGCTGATAGATTTATTCCCACTCTAAACTACCAAGTGTATCTCAAGCATGTTTATGTTTCTATGACACAAGGAAGTAACTGAAGACAGTCACAAGCCAAGAAACATTCCTTGAAGATAACTGAACTAGAACTTGAACAAAAAATAATTTCTTATCTTTTGGACAGAGCAACCAAAAGAGTTATATATTTCCTGTTCCATCAATGTTCTTTTAGCATCGTAAAATATTATTGTAATGTCTGGTTGCTATTTACAAAATATTTTACATACACCAAAGAATGCAGACAAATTTCTGAAGGGACATGTACCAGGCCATATACAGTAAGCGTGTTTTAAAAAGAACAAATTCCCCAGCAAAACAATTCCTATATCAGGTTGCAGGCTGTTGCAGGGCAGAGGTCTGCCCCATATTAGACTGTCCGAGGAGAAGGCCATTGAAGTCTTTAATGCATCATATTCACTGTACTGCCACAGCATAAAAAATTTGCACATAAAAGATTAAAAGAGCATCTTGCTAACCACCAGAAGTTACTCCTATTAGTCTACCATCCGGCTATGAGCCAGGAAGCACAGTGGTCATGGAATAGGGGCAAGGTGCAGCCACACAGTCTTACACTGATCCCACCTTAGCAGCAACATAAACCAACAGGGACTAAAAGACATTCATTGATAAAGATACACATTGTGACATCCATAAAGATAGTCCCAACTTGCTGCCTTGTTCCTGTAAAGGTACAAAAGAGAAGGTGGATGACAGACAGAAAACTTTCTATATTAAAATCCACCTATCAGTGGCCCTAGCTACAAAACTGTAAAACAAATGTTCAAAAACTACTAAATATCATAGAATCATAGAATGTTGGAAGGGACCTTTAAAGGTGATCTAGTCCAATCCTCTGCAATAAGCAGGGACATTTTCACCTAGATCAGGTCGCTCAGAGCCCCATCCAACCTGACCTTGAATGTTTCCAGGGATGGGGTAAATATCTCATGGTATTTTGAAAATATAGATAACAGAAGCTTTTCTGGAAGGCAGAGTAGTTACTAAGTACAAAATAATGCCACACCGAATCTTCAAGGCATTGACAGGTTTGGAGTTGTGTGTTATTTTAAAAATGTCAATTTAAGATCTGGAAAAATTATTTAAATTTTAATGGCCTGTATCTTTGATTTTTCCTCTAATGCCTTTGAACCATTCCCTAGCTATGACAACTGCTGTATTTCAATTTGCTAAATAAATTCTTCAGTTTATTAAGATAAACATGAATAATTATTTTTATTGATTTATTTATTGCTATACAAATTTCTGGAAGTAAAACACTTATGCAAGCTTAATGTACAGAACCAAAAAAAGTTCCTTCTGACTCCTCAAATGTAGAAGGCATTATAGGTAAACTATTTTAGTACTATTTCTAGAGCAAAAGCTGAGCAAAGAAATAATATTTTTTTAAAAGCAAAATTTAAAAATGGCAGAAAAAGAATGAGGACATATC
Organism: Strix aluco; assembly: GCF_031877795.1. Lineage (NCBI taxonomy): Eukaryota > Metazoa > Chordata > Aves > Strigiformes > Strigidae > Strix > Strix aluco. Next base: position 126,372,517 of record NC_133933.1, on the reverse strand, counting down.
TTTTCCACTGTTTAAAGATCAGAGTCCTCAAACAGTGATTTTGTAATCCAAAGGATAGTTGCATGCTGCAATTAACACAGAATTTTTTTTTTTTTTTAGTTTATATTTCTATTTTTTTTTTGTAGCATAATACTGATGGATAATTCAGTTGTACAGAATTTGCTTTGTCTGTAATTGAAGTATGATTTCCTTTGGTGAATGGGAAAGCAGTACCAACAACTTTATAAATCAGAAAACGTGTCAAATTTAGATATTATACTTGGTGCTGTCCAGAGGCTCTGGACTAGTCTTTCCCTCAAGAAGCCCAGGAGGACTTACAGATACAGAGATATTCACATATTATATCATAAGTTGTGGAAGCTGGAAGCTTAGAACTGAACTGTAGGAGCGAGTCACATCTTGAAGATATACAAATTAACTCTAAAAATTTTGTGCAAAGGCTACAAGAGGACTCACAGAGACAAAATGCAGCAGAAACACTTTCCGTTGCATCTTTCTTGGGAGTATTTTATTCTGTGAATTGGCAATAAATGTAGCCGATATCCTGATTAAAAGACAGGTACATACTTCAGTGCAAACCCATAATCTTTGGGGGGGGGGGGGGGGATGGGGACCCAACAACAACAAACCCTACTATCAGAGCCAGGCATCTTCTTACTCACTAAGTCCTTCAGTCATCTGATGCAGCTGTTTGCCATAGCAGCAGATTGAGCTGAACAAAAAGACTAATAATTTAGCTTTTTGGCCGCTCTACTTACTACTACTACTGGGACATTATTCCAAAACCAGATGTTCTGTAAGTTAGAAACTCCAGTTTTCGGACAAACTTAAGGCCAGGATTTTTCCTCTCCCCACTAATTTCTTTTTCAACCCTTGAATTTATAAACAGCAACAAAATAGTTCACAGCCTTTGCTTCTGCTGCATTAAAATGAGCCAAACTCTTCCACAAAATATCAATGCAAAAAGAGCTTAGAGATAAAAACAATTTAGAACTAGTTTGGCTCTTTCTGCTTGGCACAGGTATCCTACAGTTCAGATTCTGACTCAGCTCTTGAGTCACAAGGCTTGCTAGCTTCACACGGACAGACATCCTGCATGTGGTCCCAACAGCTCAGAGCTTTCCATATCATGATCTGTGACTAGAGGTGCTGTTATTTTCAACATGAATTTGTTAACTACCAGAACATTGCAAAAGAGGTTACATAAACAAAAGTGGTCTCAAGTTCATGTTGCTTGAAATTCAAATGAAAGAACAGAATCAGATCTATGACAGAGGTTTCAGTTTTCATAATGGCAGGGAACAGGGTACCAAAACCAAGCTCCTTTCTTCCCATTCTCTGAGATTTTCTCCATTTATGACTGTGCAGAATCAGGAAGCCACTGAAAACAGGTGAACTGGAAAAAGATTCCTGTGCCTTCTCTACACCCTGCTTTTGCATAGTAGTTTTCTAACCACTTCATCTTGCCTCGTATTACTTCTGAGATCTCATTATTTGCTTTCTTGGTTTAGTGCATCATTTACAAATTCTGATAAAAAACATCTGAAACTTCCACCTCAAATCAAAGGCAGGGAGTTAGGTCAACCTCAAATTTGATCAATTTGGGGTTGTGTCACAAAGTTGTAACACCACATGACTGGACAAGAATAAACATAGCTTTCTTAAATATAGGTAGAAGTACAGTAGGCAAGCACAAGCTTACACAACTTGAAGAGATTTTTGGAAGAGGTTTTGAAAAAGGTCACTGCAATCCATACACTTAAATGCTAAAAAAGGCAGCAAAAGTTTAAAATTAGTCTCCTTCTGAAGAGAATCTTTAATAGATTTTGTCTAGTATGGTTTATTTCAAATAAATAAATGGTGGATCACATAGCATCTGATACAGTACTGGACATCAAATCATTTGTTAATACAGAGAAGACAGAATTGGTACAAGAACTTCTACACGTAGAAGAGGATAGCACTACCTTCAGTGCCAACAGAGGAAGTACCAGACCAGGGGAAGCCTATTAACACCACTCCTATTGAAATGGATTTTTAGCAGTAATTTTATCTGGATATTAATGACAAGCCACACAACAGACAGGCACTCATGAAACTGCCAATGGCTTGAAGTTAGAGGTGTCTTCAAAGCACAGGAATATCTAGATCAGGACCAAAGGTTTATCACAGACTGGCAGTGCTGGTAAGTTAACATAATAGCATTTGGAAAAAGCCAACACAATCCCAGGTTTCAGCAGAATACTTCTAGGTAAAGAGAGACAAATTACAATGTCACTTCACAACACCTCAGTTCAATAATGAGTACAGTTTAAAGAAGAGATAGCTAAAAGATGACGATGGCATAGCAAATGAATACACACTTGTCATAAAATAACAAGTTCCAAGATGTCTGTGGGAATGCTAACAGGACAGCATGATTTGCATTGCCGTTGGAAAGAGACAAGAGCGATTTGAAAGAGTTTTAAGTTAAGTATGGGAGGGAAGAAATGCAAAGCAACGGTGGCAATAAACTTGAAATGGAACTGTAAAATAATGGCATGAATAGGTAAGAGTGCGGGTGCTGAAGAATGAAAAGGAAGCCTGAGCATACTCCCATTTCATACCATTTTGCATCATCAGATACATCAGAATCATAGTTATAATGAGTCATAAGGAAGAAGTCTAACGGCAGTTTTGAATAATGAAATAGCATGGGAGAAAGTGTGGGAGTCGTGAAACGCAAGCACATGATCAGCTCAGCTAAGAGATTATTACAGCCCATACATTCCTTCAGCCATAAAAGCATGGGGAAAGAATAGTTCTTGAAGTTTGCTGAGCATAGATAAAATTAGATGGATTGTCTGTCACCTGGAATCAGGGCAGCGATACTGCGACATATTCAGCATAAAAGAACAAAAAAGACGTCAGAAAAGGAACAAGAGTTTGGCTTCAGTCATTCAAGTTTTTACACTGTCAGCAAAGCACACGTAAGTGTCCATTAAAACAGGCCAGCTGGATTTAAGGAGCCAGATAAGAATTGAGAAGCTGAATCAACTCCAGCTTTTGTGCTGATGACTGAAGTCAGGTGAAAAAAAGAAATGATCCAAGGCAACTTAAAGAGGGTTCCTACCAAAAAAGACAACGAAGCACAGAGCAACACTAAGTTATGTCTCATCAGTAAATTGGGAATACAGTATCAAATCCAAGTCTAACAAGAGCTCATCAGTAAAGAACATACTGGAAACTATTTTACTTTCAGAGAGCCTGATTTTAATTTGGGTAAAAACTTCAAGAAGTGCCAGTTGAAGAAGTGCCCAAATTTGTGCTATAAAATTATTTTAATGACTGTTAAATCAGTACAAGCAAATGATCATTTTAAATTAACTGGTCTACAATGATTAATTTAAGTGTGGACAAACAGGAACCAGAAGTCTGATACTAGCATACCAACACACTGCTGAATCTACCAAGAAAATTCTACTTCATACAGAGCTTTCATAGGAATGCTTTATAAGAACAGTCTTAAGTTGTGACTTTTTATATAAGAGGAGAAAGATGAGTAAGAATCAGGGAATAGTTGTAGCTGGAAGGCAAGTCTGGAGATCATTTAGTCCAGCTCCCTGCTCTGTGCAGGGTCAAACTAGAGCAGGTTGCTCAGGGTCATGCCCAACTAGGTTTTGAATATTTCCAAAGATTGAGAGTCCACAGTCTCTCTAGGCAAGCTGTGCTACCACTTGACCACCTTACAATAAAAACCTTTTTTTTATTATTATAAATATTTATTTTTAATATTTAAATGAAATTTCCTTCAATTTGTGCCCACCACTTCTTTTCTTTTCACTGAACACCACCAAGAAGAGTCTGGCTTCATCTTCTTCACTCCCCTCCATCAGATATTTTATACACAACTGACCAAATCCCCCCGAGCCTTCTCTTCTCCAGGCTGAACTGTCCCAGCTCTCTCAGCCTCTCCTTACATGATACTCAAGTCTCTGCATCACCTTCATGGCCTTTTGCTGGACTCTCTCCAGTATGTCTGTCTCTCTGGTACTGGGGAGCCCAGAACTTCAGTTGTAGAACACAGCACTCAGGTGGGTCTCACCGGGGCTGAGCAGTGGGAAAGGATCATCTCCCGCAACCTGCTGCCACCACTCTTCTGAACGTTGCCCAGAATGTCTTTCACCTTCTTCACCACCAGCATGCTCTGCTGGCTCATGTTCAACTTGATGTCCACCAGGACTTGAGGGCCATTTCTGCCAAGCAAATTTCCAGCCAGTTAGTCCCCAACATAGCCTGGTGCACAGGGCTGCTCCTCCCCGGGGGCAGGGCTTGGTATTTCCCTTTGCTGAACTTCATGAGGGTCCTGTTGGCCCATTTCTCCAGCCTGTTGAGGTCCCACTTAATGGCAGCACACTCATCTAGTCTGGCAGCCACTCCTGATTTTGTATTGTCTTCAAAACTTGCTGAGGGTGCACTCGCTTCCACCATCCAAGTTGTTAATGAAGATGCTACACAGCACTGGCCCTAGTAACAACCCCCGGGGTGCAACCACCAATAACTGACCCCCAACTGGGCTTTGTGCTGCTGATCGCAACCCTTTTAGCCTGGCAGTTGAGCCACTTTTCAATCTACTTCACTGTCTACTCATCTAGTACCTACTTCAATAGTTTGTGTATGAGGATGTTACAGGGGACAGTGTCAAAAGCCTTATTAAAGTCAAGATAAACAACATCTACCGCTCTCCCTCACCCATTGAGCTAGTCACTTAATCACGGATCACCATCAGGCTGGTCAAGCATGACTTCCCACATATTTAACATTTTACACTGTAATTTAAGGAACGAACCAAAACCTATTTTTAACCTTTTTTTTCCTCCCCCATTAGTTTCCTTCTGTCCCCTCTGCTTCTTATTCTGTCTCTCCATGTCTGAAATTCAACTAAGTATACCCTAGCACAGTAACTTATTTGCAGATGGCTGTTCAGAAGCTCCACAACACAGATATGCACAGATCAGAATATAATCCATAGCAGTGGGATATTCACTTGTGTACCAAAAACGTATTTTTCTTTTAAAATGATTGAGAGAGTTTACATGACTAAGAATCATGCTAATATGGCCCCAGGCATTCTTTATTATTCTGTTTTAAATCTTCCCAAGCAGGTGAGAAAAATCTCAACTTCAATACATTTTACATACAAAACAGTATCTTATAGGTGAATCTGTAACTGCATTTAGTTCAGATCAGGATTGGGCTTTTGAAGCAAGCCTCCTGACAACCCCCAGCTATCACACCTCGTTTTACACCAGTGATCAGGCTGCGTATGCAAATTGGATTTCTTTGGACAAAATTGAACTGGAAGAGGCACTCCAGGAGCATAATGAGCATGCTCAGTCCAGAGGACTTAAACTAGATTAAAAAGTAGTCTGAAATACCACATCTCCACACACATAACAGACATACAACCATCTTCCTCTACAGACCCACCCCTGCTCCACTATCCTGCTCTCTAACGCAGACACAGCCAATGAACACCTTCAAGATCTCAGTCCAGAGACAGATTCATTTAGCAGAGGTTGTCAGAAAGTAAGAACTTAAGCATACAGTACTTAGCCACTATCATGGAAAAAAAATAAAATTTTATCAACAATGCAAAAAAGATTAGGTTGGTGCCGGAATGATGCTAACCCTTTTCTATCTCTTCACAGTCATGCAGGAAGGAATGTGAAGAATGAAATCTGATGTGTAATAACAACAATGCACAGAAGGCCAGGAAGCAGTCCACATAAAAACATGATTTTAAGAGGCCGGCAACCAACCATGCTCCATCTATGGCAGTTTATATGCAAGGAAGCTCGACATTTGCCAATTAGACAACAGAAAGGCCGACACCAGACATACCTAGTGAATCAGTTTTCTTCAGCAGATTTGCCACAGTGTTCACATGTAAAGATCAAATGTACAAAGCAAATACTAAGAGAACCATGGCACAAAAAAATTATTGACTTTGCTGAATGATCTTCAAAAGTCAAAGAGCACAGGAATACCCATGTATGTAAACCCACATTACTTTCCAGGATACACTAATAAAGTGCCACACAAGCGTATGTTTTATATGACAGTACAATGATCTATGTTGGAAAGGAACTCTGGAGGTCATCTAGTGTGACTTCCTATCCAAGGCAGGGAGAGCTTCAAAGTTAAATCAGATTGCTCAGGGCCTTGTTCAGCCAAGTTCCAAGAAATCTTCAAGGATGGAGGTTTCTGAGCCTGCTTCAGCAGCTTGATTCAGTGCTTACTCACTGTAAAAACTGGTTTTCCTTATATCCAGTCAGAATTTCCCATGTCACAACTTACATTTGCTGCCTTCTGCCCTTTCATCAGGCACCTGCAAGTAGACTCTGGCTATCTCTGCTCTACGCTCATTCGGTGGTAGAGACAACAACCAGATTCCTCCTGAATCTCATTCTTCTCCTCCTTAGGCTGAACATACCCAGCCCCCACAGGCAGCCTCTCCATGTCTTACGTGCTCCTTCAGTGCCCCTCTCCAGACCCTCTCCAGTTTGTCTACATCTTTTTGGTACAGGGGAGCCCAAAACAGGACACGCTATTCCAGATGTTGCTTCACAAGTAAAATAAATCACCTCCTTCAGCCTGCTGGCTCTGCTCTTGCTGACGTAGCACATTATGCAGTTAGCTGTGACTGAAAACTAGAATTTGAACATTTTAAAATACAGAAGCGTCACAGTGAGAAAACAGAAATGAAACACAGTTGGAAGCAAATTTACCGCTGTCTACTGCATCCTCACAGATAGAAGGGTTATCCTTCAGGTGGCTTTCCATCCAAAGATAAAGCTGCTTCCTGCACTGCAGGAAACTCAACACATTTCCCCGTGGTTCCCTGGGAAGTCTCTCCAATATCCCTGCAGTCTATGTTTCTGCTTTCAGATCTTGGCAAAACTCTGTTGTGCTGCAAGTTCCTTCCTCTCTCAACCTTTCTCCCCTGTGGAAGCTCGTCCTTCCTAGTGCTCAGTTGCCTCCAAGGAAGAAACAACATCTCTCTGACTGTCCAGCAGCTCAGGTTTCAGGGCCAGTAGCTCATGGAAGGCAAACCGAGCTTTCTCTGTAGGCCAGTCCCAGCCATTAAAAAAACCAAACCAAAATCACACATACAACAAATAACATGTTAATACTAAGCATTCAAATATAATGCAAATATCATCTGTTTCACAAGCACTTTAAAGAGCTTTGAGTATGACCAACTTATCAAAGTCCTTACCCAATGATCTCATTTGTAAGCTGAGGAAGTACGGGCTGCATGAGCAGACTTAAAATTTGTTGAAAAATTGCTGAAGTGACATGCAGAAATGCTAATAATCCAAGTGCTCAACATCCATCCGGCAACAAGTAACAAGCAGAGTATCATAAGGGTCAGTATCAGGGCAGATACTGTTCAGTATCTTTCTAAGCACTCTGGACAAAACAAATCTCAATTTTAATGAAAGTGCAAATGACAGTAAAATAGAAAGTAAAATAAAGAGTATAGCTTTAAGTTACAGCTTGGGAGGTCCTGATTGGACATTAGAGAAAAATTTCTTCACTTGAAGGGTAATGCAGCACAGATGCCATCTACCCAGAGAGGTTGTGGAATTTCATGGTTTTAAAGCACTGATAAAAAAAGCCACAGCTGACCTTATCTAGTGTTGGCAACAGTCCTACGTTGAGCAAAAGGTTGGACCAGATGGCCTCCAGAGATCCCTTCCGACCAATGTCTCTGATTCACTGAAGATACAACGCAGGAGCTTAATTGCTCAGGACAGCAATGATAATTTGGGGAACACTCCCGGGGAAAACAAAGCATATATCAGTCCACTAAGTGGATGCACCAAATAAAATGCTTGCCATTCTGCTCAGGTAAACAGCTACTTGTTACCACCCTCAAAAAGAAATTTTTTAGTTTCAGGTCTTCTCATTACAGATTCTTAACTATTATTTGCATGAGAAAAAGCAGGGAGGTCTGCTTGCTTGTAGACTCAAAAAAACCTCAAGTAAAGTCAGATTCTCAATATGGTAACATAAAATATATTTCGCATTGACAAGAGCTTAGAAAAGACTCCCTTGCTTTTGTCTGACAACTCTCTGTCAAGCTGACTCATTGACTGCCACTTAAATATCATTGTAAGTACATTTAAATACCTCACTACATTTATCCAAACTTCGAATTACAGTGTAATTCATCACAGTGGCTTCTGAGTATACAAAGCTACCTTTTTACCTAGTTAGCCTATAGCCTATTCCAGTATTGCCAACAGAAATGAGATGTATACAGGATTGAATTCCACTTAGAGAAAACTGTTTTGCAAATAAAACAGTAACTTCTGCAGTAACAAGTTGTCTCTCTACCTAAAAAATATTCAATCACATCTCCTTTATGCTGCTCTATACTTGTCCAAGTTTCTCCTACTTAATTTTAGTCGCCTAGAGTGCTACAATAACTCGTTTGAAGTCTGGCAAGCAGACTTTCTACTGGCTTGCTTAAAATTACCTGACTTTTCTGCTAGCCCAAGAAAATCAGTTAGCTTCCATATCAGAATTAATTTTCTGAAGTATGCACACACACATACTAAATGCATAAGTACATGCAACACAGAAAAAAAAGCAGAATAAAAAAATCAAACTGGGGAAGATTTATCTGCCCTTACATACTCAGAATATAGAAAAAAGTAATCATCACACTTGATTTGTGTAAATATATTAAGCTAATTCCTTCTACACACAGTAAAGCCTTTTTAAAATACTACCTTAGAGCAAGAAATTTGTAATTAAATGGTCTAGCTTGGCATTCATTAAAAAGTCAAAGGAGTATAAATATGAAATAATATCACCAAGTTCACTGAAGGTATTACAGAGGGACATGAGTCATAATTACCAGAAAAATGTTCCTGGCATCACTAGGGCTTTATTATTCATTTTGGTTGTGTTTGTTCCTCTAGGGTCTAGTACATTGTATTAGGTGCTGTACTAATTAGGTGCAGTCCTAAAGCACTGAAGATACAGTGTAAGTTACAGATAAGGAAAGTAAATCATCATATGAAACAATAAAATAATCAGAAACTAAAAATAAGACATTAGCTCGGCATTTTTAACCTTCTAGCTGATAAATTATGAGAAAGTTCTTCTGTTGGTAAAAATTCTATTCAATATGCTCAGTGGGCATAAACTTCTAAAAGCTTCATGCAGCAGACTACTGCTACTGGAGGAAAACTGTCATTCGGTGTAAATATGGGGATCAGATTTAGCTCCCAGTAGAGAGTTACACAAAAGCAAAAAATATTTTTTCCCCCAAGTAACTACAATTCATATCATATGAACTGCAAAAGACAGAATTTGATATCAAGAACTTTCATCCTTCTTTAAGAAAATGCTCTCATGTAGGAAGTAGTGCAGTGTCAAGGGATTAGTGATAACCCCAAATGAATATTTTTTTCTTCCCAGGCCCAGGTACAAAACAGAGTAAGTTTATGAAAATAATTTCTTTACAGCATCTGTAAAGTGAATATATCCCAAACTACGTGCTCATCTAGAGGTCTTTTATGCCACTCAGTACTAGAGTTCAATGAGCATGCAATGGAAGGAATTAAAAACAGCAGAATTTATCCTCTGACACAGATAAGTAAAATCCAATAATCACGTCATCGGTCAGAGAGATCAGTCCTTCTCTTTGCAAGGCTTGGGGAAAAAATTATCTTTTTTTATGTTGAATGCATTTAAAACTACTGATGCATTCAAATGTATCTTTATGCATTAGATAGAGACTGTATCCATTAGTTACCAATTAGCTCTGCTAAGTATTTCTGTGTATATCTGGGGGACATCCCTCCTCCCCCATAAAGATCAGAATACCAAAGCTTTCTCTCCACCTCCCTAAACAGTCAAGTGGAGATGACACCAGCAATAGATTCTTAAATTAGAAAATACAAAGATAAAAACTAGAATATTTTATCAAGTTATTTTTAACAAAAACAGTCTCCTTACGAAAGCTGGGCTATGAACAGCACAAGTACTCAGTCTTCCCATTTTGTTCAAAACATACTGTAAATTTATTTAAATAATTCATACTGCATATTTTAGCTGATCCCATTCATCTAAGCCAGGCTGAAACTTTATCCATCTTACGCATTAACTCGCTTTCCAAGTAATCCTATATACCTCAGTAGGGCTTTGCCAAATGAGACAAGTATGCATAAATATGGGTCAGATTCTAATCATCTTAATGCCACAGTACTTCCCTACTTTTCTTTTAAAAAAATGAAAAACCAAACAATGATCAGGGGGCTACCTGCAACAGCAAGGCATGTTAAATGCCTTAAATAATTCTCACAACACATTAATCCTAATAACATCCCTGATACAGTGGGTGGGATAGTAACGGAGCCATCCAATACACATATAGAGCAGCCTGGTCAGAATAGAAAGATAAACCTGTGAACACAATTTGGGTCCTGAGTCCCAAACAGGTCTGTAATCATTCAGTTATGCTTCCTCTCTACAGCATGGATTCCAAACTGTCCACTAAGAATTTTCCACTCAGTATGTATCTTGGATCATTTCCTTTGTAGGTGGAGCTACGAATATCCTTGTGTCAGCTGGTATGAAGAATGGAACTTGTACAATTCACAGCTAAACAGGTTGGTGGAGGCAAACGCTGACAAGGAATAGATGGGGGTTAGGAAAAAAAACCCAAGAACTAGAAAAAGATATTTAGAGGCTACTCTACCTACATAGTCTTGGGGTTTTTTCAAATCATGGTAGGGGTAGTTGAGAGAGTAAGTGGAATCATATCTGAATACACAATTATAATTTGAATTACTGGCATATATCAAGTGAAGAATTTAAAGTACCAGTAAGAAGCAGAAGTGTAAAGAAAAAGCTCCCGTGTTTCCTTTCCAAGCTTTTAAAAAGGTCCTTATCCCCACCTTCTGGTGAGTCTATTTAGACAGATGAGACATTCCAACCATGAAAAGGAAAACATCCTAGAAGTTAGATAAAAGCTCACATTTACAGTATCAATGCTGAGGAGCAGACAGCTTCCCTCACAAAAATAAGCTACTATCTTTTTCTAAGGCTGCACAGAACCTAGCTGCTTACTTAAGCACATTAGCTAAGCAGTAGACTGAAACTACTTTGAACACAGCAGTGTAGCCATGTTCATGGGACAAGAAAGCAAAAGAAATTTAAGCTTCCAGTTTCAAGAGGGATGGAGGGTTGTTGACCTTTTTTGTTGTAAATAACATGCTCAGCAGTGACACTTTTAGGGGTACAGGAAGACTGCAAAACTAAATCTCCAGGAACAGGATTTGCATTTATTCCAACTGATTCTTTTTGTGCCTCAGGCCTATTTTTTGTAATTCAAGTTTTCATGCACTAATTTCCACCATCACTCCCCATGGGTCAGGTTCTAAACCCTTCCAACACATTCTAGACATCTTTTTCCAGGCATTGTCCCACCTGTTTAAAAGGAATCAGCTACCAAGTACCAGCCATTCATCTCGAGTTAGGACAAGATCTTTTCTAAGGACTGAAAAATTGTTTACTTCATGAAGTTCAACTATGTAGTCCAGTATTAAGTGCTTGTCTAAAAGCTCTCACACTTCTAGAATCAGTTTACTGTTATCAGTACAGCAGTGAAGCTATTTCATCAGAAGTTAGCTAGCACAATAGGACACCCATAAAACCCTGAACAAGTATGAAAGTACAAGGTGTGTGTACATATATATATGTATATGAAACACTAGCTATTTAAAAACACATTAGGATTCTGAGCTCAGCAGACAATTAAGAAGTATTAAAAGCAATTTATTAATGCAAAGCACTGAGAAGCAATTGGTTTCCTGTGGTGCTTGTATCAATACTTGCTTTTTGGAAGACTGCCTTCAGCACTGCAGAACACTTAAATTTCAGTTGCATAAAATGTTCTGTTCAAAACTTGCAGATAATTCCTACTCAGCTCCAGTTCAACTGCAATGTACAAGTTGGCAGTGTTTTGTGGGAAAGAAGACTTTTCAGTACTCACAATGTTTTAATTCAGAGTTTGAGTGACTGTATAAACTGTCTGAAATTTTACATATCTCAAGTTGCATGTATCAATCAAACATATGGTAATGCACACCAATAATACAAACAAGCTTTTAAAGAATAGATTATCTTCTAGGAGTATGTTATAGTTAAAGAGAAAGTAATTTGGAAGTTAGAACCTACATCATGAAATGACAGACAGAATATGCACACAGCAGCACCCTCTCATTTTATAATCTGCAAGAAGAAAGACTGATCCAGAGGAAAGCAAACACCAAGAGGAGAAAAGCATAGGTAAAGGAACTGTATGAATTCCCATTTCAGATGCTTTCTCTAATCTTTCTGTATTATTAATCTCCTCTAGTATTTAGGAGGAGGCCACGATGAGAACTCCGTAGGGTTTTTTTGTTCAGTCAAAATGGGTTTCAGTAGAAAACCTCAGGTAATCAAGAACCAAATTCTTTGTAGGAAAAGTGTTTCATTATCATTCAACCATGGAAGATTCAAATGGAATTTTAAACATAGACTGCATGTTCCTTCGAACTGAAGTCAAAGGAAGAAAACCAGCCTCAAGTTCTGTGAAAGATTCAAAAAAGCTGGAAAATTAACCCTTGCTCTTGTAGCCCAAGCACATACCTCCACAGCACTTCTATACTAGGGTTTCTGTGACGCCATTTTGGGGTTAATGGCTTCTGAGTGTTTTGCTTTTGTCCTTACAAGGAAGGAAAAAACCTCTGGAATATTGTTTTGCTAGACACAAATAAAGCTGGGTAGGAAATACAGGAGTCTTGATGGTATCCTTGCAAGGTTTTCAACTGTTACTCTCCTCTAGATACTGTATTTTCTACTGTGGTTTAGAAGAACAGGTAACAGGAAGAAAAAACGTTTATAAACTTCTTTCAACACCCATTTCTGACTTACCTGCACTTTCAAGTTCAAACCATTACTGCTAGCCACATGGGGGTTCCCACACTAGCAAAGCACCTTCTGCACATCATCTCTGGCATTGATGTTCATCAAGACTGAAGTCATACTACTTCCCATCAGGATCTGCCTTTGCATTCTGCCTTCAGCTCTGCTGACAGTCTGGAGCACCACTTGGTTTACAGTAGGGTCTCAAAGAAGGTGCACTGACCTTCAATTTTGCACAACTCTGAAATGTGTTTTTTGTCCCCCACTAGATGTTTCTAGAATTATTGTCCCTATTTCATATGCAATACTTCCATGAGTAACTAGCCTAAGCCTTGACCATCTTCAATCATGTGATCCCAAGGTATCACAGGAGAAATCTCCAGTTAATCCAGCAGGCTTAGACTGGTATCAGGACACTGGTGCTACTTCTACATGACAAGTTAAGTGGTGTCAAGGCCCATTCTCAAGTCCTGAGGCCAACTGTCAGGGAATAGCAAGAGCAAAGATGCACCATGAATGAGGATTAGCTGGAAGCTGAGGGTGACCGGGGCCTATCTGGCAGCATCTGAACAGGGTAGGCAGAGCAGGGTGCTGGTCACAGCAACCATCAACAGCCCTGGCCACAGAAAGCGATGGAAAAAGGTCCAGGTATATATATCCAGGGAGTCAGGAGGAAAAACAGATGGGACCAGGGCCAAAACTAGAAAGACTGCAATGTAAGTCCAAGGCTACAATATGTGTCCAAGAACAGGACATGAGACAGGTAGACCTATGTAACTGTTCAGGCCAGGAACAAAGGTCCCATCCTGAGTTTAAATGGAGTCCTGGACCAATAAGCAGAAGGTGAGGCTGGTCACAGTAACTGGAGTCTGTTGGTGCAGTTGGGGCCCTGACACAAACCACCATGTGCTGGCCACATCTATGCTATTAAGTGATAATGAAACTATTTCAAGGAAACTGTTCACTCTTAGCTTCTGAAATGGCTATTGGGAATGACCGCTGGGACCATGCAGACTCTCAAACTATGCCTGGAAGTTGTTAGGGAAAGTACTATTTGTCCTCAGCCAAAAGCACGTCATGAACCATTTTAACAATTCAACTGAAAACATTATCTCACATTATAGTGCTGGAACCCTTGCCAGTACATTATTTGATTTACAGCAGCAACACAGCCTAAGACTATAGCATTAGATATTACACGTTCAGGCTTACTAGGATTGAATTTCCTCTCAGTAGATACTCACTGACATTCAGTTGAGTGACCCAGTTTTAAAGAAAACTATGATGAGCAGGACAAAACAGATCTTTCCCTTTAAAACCAATTTAATAAACAGGCTATAAACTACTCTAGTGTCTAACTAAACTGTACTCCTCCAGTTTGCACCTTCTCTCAGCTTTGTTATTAAATCAGGTATAGCCAGCTATTTATACTACCTCACCGGGAAGTGCTGCTGGCATGTTCACCAAGGACAACAGAATCTATTTTACTGGGTTTGCAAGCAAGCACAATAAAGAAATTATTTCAGTCTCACTTCCTAGCTATTTATGGAATACTATAGATGGAATATAACAAGTGGAATGAGGAAAGAGTTCAGAAATGAAAAGAAATTGAAAAGATAAAAAAGTGCATGCCTAGATGCCGAGTTCAGACATTGAGCTGCAATATACTGCCAAAATTAAGATCTAGGTTCACCGGAAGCAAAAACACTGCAAAAGAACACTGATAGTAATAATAATTACTCTGTGAAACTATTTTGCAGGGCTGAAATGAAACTCAAATACATTTAGGATGAACGCTGTTGTTCATATGGCACAAAAACAGCAAGGATTAAAAATTACATTTGTATTTAATATTTGAGTGGCAGGGTATTTAAAACTACATTCCTTAACATATGTTATCTTTCCTTCTTCCCACAGCTGAAGAGCTATGTGGTACATGGAGGAGTCAGCAGATGGCACCCATGGCACTTGATACAACCAGAACACACATATTCTCATGTCCTTTAGTTCACACACGGTGGATTATTCACAGAAAGTGAGGGGTTTTTCTGTACCAGACAGGATTTTTCTTTATACAGTGTAAATAGTCTAGGTAGGTATAACTTAATTTTATCTTTGTTATCAAGGTGACTTGCTGCATGATTATCAGATTCAAGGAATGATCAGAAAGAAGTAGAAGAGTGCATTTCACCTTCATAATTTTAATCTGAAATTCCACAATATTGGTGTTTTTACCCAGCTTTCAGAAGTGATGCATCTGTGTGAGAGTCTCAAATACCGTCCTTCACCCCACCCTATACACACCTAAGATATAACCTTAGGAAAAAATTAAAAACAAAACAAAACAAAACAAAACACATGCAGATGGTGATTCAGGTGTACCATAACACTCAAAAACACAGAAGGCATTAACAAGAATCTAAAGTTTTCCTATAAATCAGTATCACAGAATACTGACACAACCTATGTTTTATAGGTCTGGGGTTAATAGAAGCAGTCCCTGTGCTACAAGAACGTGGATAAAGGATACCTGAAGGTCCTTCAAAGGCAAAGGGAAGGAGAGCATTAATTGCTAATGAAGAAGTAGAAGAAAAAGCAAGGTGGGTACCAAGTATTTCAAGGAGATCAGCCTATCCTGAAACTGTATACTGCATATTTGTGGTACATATAAAACACAAAAATCCTAAACCAGTCACTGTCCTCACATGACTTTCAGCTTATGAAGAATTTTCTGAGAATCCAGTGTCTGTTAATGTTTGCATTGAGACTCCACATCCCTCCCTCCCTTCCTTCTATATACTACCAGAAAGTAGTTGGTGGTCTGCTTTTTACATTGGAGTAATTCTCATTCAAAGTGCAGATCTGTGCAAGACCTAATAACAGGGGGGAAAAAAAAAAAAAAAAAAAAGAAAGAATGGCCTGGAAAAATACAGGCTTGTACTGGGAATGGAAGATACGAGTTTCAGAAAAATCTCACCTTATTTTGTAATGTATTCAGCAAAGGTATTGATAAGGCATACATCTATCTCTTTCTGATTTAAGACTCTGACAAATGTCAGATAAAGATTTAATTCTTAGACCTGAAGTAAATACAGGAAATGCAAATACATAGTTTGGACAAGCTATTTTAAATGGTTGTTTTCATTGTCACTACACAATTTAGATCAACAGAAAGATTATAGTGCAGTAGGGTTTTGAATAGATATTCTGAACTATGCTTCAGTAAGTGACAGCTCCACAAAAATCTCTCAAAATTTTAATGCATAGAGAGGACACATTGCATCTGCTATATGTAGGTCATAAAAAAGCAGGGAGTCAGGAAAACTTCTGTTTCGAAACGGTAAGGGTGATAGATTAAGACAATCAGTAATGACTAAAACAATTTCTTTGTGAAAGACTTATTAAAAGGTATAAGCGTTATTATTTAAATCATTTGCAACTGGAACATAAAAAAGGAAGACACATTATCTTCCCAAGAAACCATCATGTAACATTTGTGCTACGTGTTTCGCCCTCTAACTGCAAGACAAACAGGAGCAATTAGAGTGCTCATAGAAGCAGCTCTATCACAGAGCGCACAGCAGGTATAACGGACACTACACTTAAAGAAACACC
Organism: Strix aluco; assembly: GCF_031877795.1. Classification (NCBI taxonomy): domain Eukaryota; kingdom Metazoa; phylum Chordata; class Aves; order Strigiformes; family Strigidae; genus Strix; species Strix aluco. The sequence continues at coordinate 126,355,933 of NC_133933.1, read as the reverse complement.
TGAAATGAACTGGTTATAGTAACACGGAAGATTTGTAGTTACAGATACAAAAGACAAGGGGATTTACAGAAGGACGCAGGAAGGAAGGACAGGGTAACACCATGCTGTGATATATTTCTGCAGTTCCTGTTGACAGCAGCAGACTTTAAAAGAATTTGGAACTGTCCATGAAACAAAACCTTTAAGTCAGACAGTGACAAGCAGCCACACACACTTATTCAAGAGGAATAGAACCACTAGCAGGTAAGAACACAATGGGTCTAGAAATGATTAATTTAAGCATATATCATTATATAACGTGAATCTTATCTTTGCTTGTAAACAGACATTCTTGGTAGAATCCACCCAAAAGCTTTACAAAAGCAAGAAAGTGAAAGCAACCAGTGTCAAAAGAAAATAGACTTGCTAATGTATATTAAAAATGTTTGATATTGGAGAGGAGCTAGCCTTTGGATCAGGGCCTGCACTGTGACAGTGCTCTCAGTCTGTGCATGTCCCTGTTCCAGGAACTGAAGGAAAACCAAATAAAAATAACTCCAGTTTTCAAACTGGCAGAAGGCTGATATAGATAGTCCTGGGCCTTGATGCAACTCAATCTCGGCTATGTGAAATACCCATTCCCTTCAGTTCAACACTGGTGGTATTTCAGCCTGAATGAAATGACTGTATTTTCAGTCAGGGATACCACCACAGGCTCCAGATGTTAAACAAAAAAAACCAAAACATAAAGCTTTCAGGAAGAAATACCTTGAGAAACAGATAAACAATCAGCATTCAGAAGAGTCATGAAGAATAAAGACAGAAGAGACATGCATTGCTTGACTTTATCACGGCTTTTCAAAGTCAGCCCCATGGTGCACACCAGTCTGTTACTGAGGCTTTAAAACAGAGGCCAACTCCCACTCAGTCAGGGACTGGTACCTCATTTCCTCAGCATCTTCTGAAGCTTTCAGTTATGTTCTTCCCTTGTAACCCAGCCACACACTGGAAACACACGGATGAAACTATCAGATTTCTCCCCAATACTAGTTCCAGCCACATTAAATGCAAAATTTCTAAATGATTGCATGCTGCAGTCTCACAAGTCTTTATGCTTTTTAGACTAACTGCAGAACACATACTGATTTGAACCCACCTTTGCGGTGTAATAGATGCCTTCATTACTCACTTGCCAGGGATACTGTAATTTTTTTTTCCCATCCTACAGTCATCTTAACTTCCAGTTCATTAGTGTCTATCACATGGAAAAGGTTTCTCTTATCCCTCTGAGACATACACATTACATCCACCATATTTGCAATGCCTCTGCTTCTGTATTAAGTTTCAAAGCCCAGTACAAAAGTCATGTAATTTAAGCAGGGTAAAGTGTCCATAAAATGCAATCAAATTAGAGCAAAAGAACTTAATAGTTAAAAGTAATCACATTAAAGCAAGACAATACAAAAGTACAAGATACGTTATTTTTTAAAACCATTCACGCACTTGTACAACACAGGAAACTAAGAATTTGAACAAACTCCTCAGCTGACAAAATGATACAGTTTATCAGCAGATCTGTTGCCTGAGGATTGGATCTGAGAACACAGCTGTAGAGATAACCTTGCACTACTGCAGCCAACGCTAAAACTTCCATCAACCACAAAGAAGCATGAATTTATCTGGCACAGAAGATGTTTTCAAAGGCACAGAAGTAATTGCGAATTCATTTCACTGTGATTCAACTCTGAATATGATCTCTCACCTTTGTGCTCAAATCTATTGCAGAATTTGTCGTAACCAATGGCACAATCTCAAAACTGCTGTCTCTCTCTTCTCCACTCTGTATTACCTCAAATCACCTCCCAGTATCCCTCATTTTCTAAGACTGCATTTTTTTCAAGCATTAGTTTTCTTCTACCTTGACCAGGCATTATTTATTAATTACATTAAACTCTGGCGCAGAGTTCTTAACATATATTTTGTATGAAACATTTGAGAAATTCCCTTAAATAACTGGTAATTAGAGTTGTAAATTTACTGTTTTGAATGTGATTAAGCCAGAATGTAGCTTCTGTAAATGCAATGTCTTTATGCATTGGTAATGAAGGCTGACCTTCATTTAGAAGTCTTTTCCTTGGGCCAGAAAACTGATATCAGAATTTGTGGATGGATTAGGACCTCTGATGGTATTAAAATAAGGAACAGCTGCTGCCCTAACTACATTAGAATGGCTTTACTGCACTTTTTGATTACTACCAGCTAGAAAAACAGTATTTTTGTTGACTTCAGAACAACAGTTTGCTGGAGGTAGAAGGGCAAAACTGTGTTTGATTATTGGCAGATATTAGCTGATAAGAACTACTTAGTGGAACAAACCAAAGACTTTTCTAGAGAGTACATAGACGGCTTTTTCCTTTGAAAGATGTGGCTCTTGCTTGTGTCAGCAGATGCTGGAAGAGGTGACTTCTTGCTTTAATACGCACTGTGCCAACATAAAAGTTTCAATTAGATGTAAGGAAGTTCCTGTAGAAAGTATTGCTGTGGTTTATTCCAAGTGTGACCTGGTGTCTATCTTCTTGGATTTATACTGCTTTACAAAAACATGTTACACCTTAGACTTACAAGCAAGAAAAAAAAAACAAAAAAAAAAAAAAAAACAGGAGTAGCACTGGTCAAGAACAGGAAGTAACACCAATTACAATAAATCCAATCCTCTCAGACGTTGTAAATAGGAAATGGCATAAAATTGCATGGAGAGATTGCTGCTAGGTTCTCTTGCTTATCATCCCAGAAAGCAACATATCCTGTTATCATTCTGGGAAAAAAAAAGACTCACTATTCCATGTACACACACTCAAATTCATAAAAATTTTCAAACAGGATCAGAAGGAAAAAACCTCCATCAAGAAAACTTCTCTGTCAGCAGAAGTCCTTGGTTGAACTCCATGTCCCAGTTAACGCTGGTAGGGAGTTCAGGAGGAAGGAATACTAGCCCCAGTGTTCCAGGCCAGGTCTTGACTTCCTCAAAGATCAAAAGGCATTTGAGTCCAGGAATTTAGTGCAGCCTATTACAGGAGACAGACAACTGCAAAGTGGAATCTTAATCTAAATTTGTACAGTGTTTAGGGATATCTAAATCAGACCTACCCGCAGTTTATCCTACAACGTCCATTGTGCTAGAGAAAGGAGTAATCACCAGAATGACTCTTTACTGACTTAGAGATAAGACCTTGCAACTCCCTCTGGCTCCCAGAGCCTATGTGTTCGTATGCCACAACAGAAGGTCCTCATAAACCTGCGCACGGATTTACCAACACCTTTGTTAAAATGTCTCATTATTCAGAACTCTGTCTATTTTAGCAGAACTGATAAGGAAATGATATTCCTGTATCAAAAAAAAATTGAAGTAATTACCCTGAATGGTCCTTTCCCAGGAAAGATTTCCCACCCTCCCTGGTTCCTTGAGATAATGCGTTCCCTCTAGACTGCAGCATAGAGCACGACCACTGAAAGCCAATACTAGAAGAATTTTTCCATAGCTGCTCTTAAGGAGAAAAGTACGTTTCCAAATTTAAAAAGCAGACAGTAACTGCTGTCTCGTGTGTTCTGGAAAGAACATTAATCAGTTTATTTTTGTAATTTACAAACAACTAGTATAGTTAGATGCTTTGAAGCACCACTCCAAATTTCAGCTGCAGTGACTACAGGCCTACCTTTCACCCAGCTGGTCTTTTGCCAGGCACGTTCTCCCAACAAAACAAGGGCATTTATGCTACCAATCACCCCGTGTACAGATGGGAAAATAAGCCCAAGTATAAATTATTAGACAGCATCCACATTACAGACAGTGGCGTTTCAGACCCAGAAGTACTTGATACTTTTTGGTTGGTTGGTTGGGTTTTGTCTGGTTTTGTTTGTTCATTTTTTAAAAGACAACACATTTTCAGAGCAGGAATTGAACACTGATTGAATTGAGGAATATCTGGAGCTCAGTAATTCCTGGATACCAAGAGAATAACCATGGTCAAGTATACATTCTACTCACATGGGATGAAGGTGGCATACGCACAGATTCAAATTGACCATACTGTTAGAACTGCACAATCTCAGTGTGCCTTTCGTGTTTCTTCAAAGGCTATCAAATCATAAAGCTTATGCATTTTTCCAGAAAGTAAGCAGAAACACTGAAGCCTTTCAGTAACAGCCAGAACTACCTAAGAGGGAAGACAGAAGGAATGTCTAAACCAGACTAGACTAACGACTCCTTACAGTTCCATCAGAAATTCTGCAAATCACCTCAGAGAAAACTAGTGTCAGACCCTACATACATACATAACTACATGAGCTGCCATTAGTACCCTCAGCAAATTGTCTTCTTAACAGCACCAAGAGCAACCTTAAATAATCTTAAATATCTCCTTATATATGTACTAAAATTCTGGATACACAAACCATACCAACCAAAACTAATTCATTTTCTTCCCCTGTGTTGGGTTTGTGTGTGTGTGGTGGGGTTTTTGGTAGCAGGGGAGGCGACTACAGTGGTGTTCCCTCTGAGACGCTTCTCAAAGCTCCCCCGACTCCAAGTCAGACCCACCTCTAGCCAAGGCCAAGCCAATTAGCGATGGTGGCTGCACCTCTGTGATAATGTATTTAAGAAGGGGAACCTGAGAGGAGGAGTTGTGAAGGAGACGCCTATGCAGACACAAATCTCAGTGGAAGAAAAGAGGAGGGGGGGAGGTGAACTGTAGCAGAAACTCCCCCGCAGCCCATGGTGGGACGACTAGGCTGTGCCCCTGCAGCCCATGGAGGTTCACAGTGGAGCAGATGCTGACCTGCAGCCTGTGGAGGACCCCATGCTGCAGGCAGTGGCTGCACCTGAAGGAGGACAGGACTCTGAGGGTAGCCCGTGCTGGAGCAGTCTGTTACTGGGAGGAGTGTGACCCATGGAAGGGATGCATGCTGGAGCAGTTTGGGAAGAGCTGCAGCCCATGGGAGGGACTCATGTTGGAAAAAGTTTGTGGAGGACTGTCTCCCATGGGAGGGATCCCATGCTGGAGCAGGGGAAGAGTGCGAGGAGTCCACCCCTTGAGGACGAAGAAGCAACAGGAATGACCGCAACCCCCATCCCCTGCACCACTGGAGGGGAGGAGGTAGAGAAATTGGGAGCAAAGCTGAGCCTGGGAAGAAGGGAGAGGTGGGGAGAAGTTTTTTTTTAAGATGCTGTTGTACTTCTCACTGTCGTCCTCTGTGTGTTAAGTGGTGGTGGTTGAATGAAATTGGTGTTCTTTTTCTTCCCTTAAGGAGTCTGTCTTTTGCCCATAACCACAATGGCTTAGTCATCCCTCCCTGTCCTTATCTCAATCCCTGAGCCTTTTGTTGTATTTTCTCCTTCCTGAGGGGGCAGGAGTGAGCACGCTGCTGGGTGGTGCTCAGTTGCTCTGGGCTCAAACCATCATATCCCCCAAACCAGAATGAACACTCAGTAGATCCCAAGTGTCAGTGAAGGTTAATGTCACTACTGGCCTTTCTCCAGTAAAGCCTCAGCACCTTACTGTTAGTGTGGTTCTACAGCCCTAGGAAGTTCCACTCATATGTTTTGTGTATCTTGGTGTGTGCTGGCTTTGTCTGGGTTAGAATTAATTTTCTTCATAGCAGCTGGTATGGGGATGGATGTTGGATTTGTGCTGGAAACACTGTTGATAACACAATGTTTTAGTTATTGCTGAGCAATGCTTACACAGAGTCAAGACCTTTTCTGCTCTTCACACCACCCCAACACAAGAAGCTGGGAGGGGACCCCAACTGACCAAAGGGATATCCCATACCCTATGACATCACACTCAGCATGTAAAGCTGGGGGAAGATGAGAGAAGTGGGGGACGTTCAGAGTGCAGGCATTTTATTTCCAAGTAATTGTTGCATGTGATGGAGCCCTGCTTTCCCAGAAATGGCTAAACACATGCCTGCCACGGGGAAGTGGTGAATGAATTCCTTGTTTTGCTTTGCTTGTGTGCAGAGCTTTTGCTTTACCTATTAAACTGTCTTTACCTCAACCCACAAGTTTTCTCATTTTTACTCTTCCAATTCTCTCCCCCAGGCCAGGGGGAGACTGTAGGAGCAGCTGTGTCGGGCTCAGTTGCTACACTGGGGTTAAACCATGACATAGTATAAGTCATGTTTAGACAGTTCATATGATACAGTAAGTCTAATTTCATGAAGTGATTGGTTTTGTTATCCAAGCTCCTCAACATAACTCAACTGACCTGTGTTTTATTAAAGAACAGCAAGTAAAGCTCAGAAACAACAGCTATGCAGAGGAACTATTACATCAGCATCCCATTCCATGTGTCAATACGTAGTTGACTATACCACAGAAAGTAAACTAAGGTAGGTTTATGAATAACAAATATCAACAGCTCTTTTAGGTTGTAGACAGGATTTATATAAGGGGGCTGAAAAACTGGGATTATCTCTCAGACGCAGAGGATGAAAGTTCGTAGGTGTTTCCAGCTGAAATACTGTATTGCACTGATACAGTACACAAAGTATTTGAAATGAGTTACAGAATAAATGCCATGGAAAATGAATTTTTTAGATTGCATACTTCTCAGAGCAAGAACAGCCTCTTATAGCTATATTTTAGTGCCTCCATGAGTTCTTACATGTCTAAACCACCAGCTAGGTAAGAGTGCAAGATCAGATTCACAGACAGGAGCTATGATTCATGAAGTGCTGAAGGACACTGGTCCTGCAGCCTTTCTTTGCAATTTCTCTGCATCTAATAAAATAAAAATACATATACAGTGTACAGTAAAAAAACACTTCCATTTGTTACAGAATTACAGGGTATAACATTCATCCCATTTATAAAACAGAACAAAACAAAGTAAGGAGAGATTCCACAGCACAAGGCATGGTCTGCTTCAAGTGGCAGCTCCTGATAACGTTATCGTAACAACGGACAACCACCTTAAAAGGTAGAAAAACTGAAAGTAAAACAAAGCAACAGCAAGTGTACCGGGAAGGCAGAATGAAGCCTGCATTCCTTTCCAGCCTTGGAGTGGTGACTTCATCTTTGCTAGGGTGACCTTCCACCAAGTCCAGGCTTGAATACTAATATTAGACTAAAAAGAAGTGCCACCCTGTAAATAAAATGATGAGTCAACACCTAGAGGCTTCGATGATGTAATATGACCAAAGAGGTTCTGACTTCATAACCCAGATTTTTAAAAATGAAGTCAAAAGGAACAGATCTTCCCCTGCAGAAACAAAGCCTGTCTCCTAGAGCATCTTCTTGAATTAGCCTGTAGGAAAAGGGAACCAAAGAAACATTTCACGCATGGCAGCAGACACACCGGCTCCACTCTGTTTAAAAGGAGCACTGAACAGACACATTTCAGTTATGTGCTTCAGAGTCAAAGCATCAGTAGACAGTTTCAGTTCCAGAATTAACATATAAAAGTTAAAGACAACACAGCAGGACACTGAGCAGTCCAGTGTCTTTTACTGCACCTTAAAAACAAAAATAGCAGCATGAAGATGTGCTTTGTTGAGAAAGCTGAATGCAAGTACAAAGGAAAAAAGCCTTTCCAAGTCAGGCTACAGAGTTCTCTTAAAGCATCATCTTTGGACAAATATTCCAGCACTCACATGAAGTAGCCTTAAATCTTTTTCAAGGCTCAAGCTCAATAACACATCTTTTAAAAAAAAAAGTTAAAGGAAGTCTAACATAGGCTTCTGTAGTAAGAGTAGTAGTCATCAATATATGTAAATAAAGTTGTAATGTGAAAGAACCCCTCATGAAAACAGTAACTGTTTTCATAATGAAGATAATCCTGCTTTAGTGGAAGGACTTTTCCATTGACTTGTTAGTTCAACTTCTGTTCTCCTCCCTTCCCCACCCTGCCACCATTAAGCTCATGGTTCAGGAAATACATTTTTAATCACCTTCATTCCCCAATCTTCCATTCCTCATCAGAAGAATTAGGATACAGTTCAGCATACATTCACAGAATCAGACTGGTGGAAGTTGGAAGGGACATCTGGAGGTCATGTGTCCAAGCCCCCCCAGCTCAGGCCAGTTGCCCAGGACCACATCCAGATGGCTTCTGAATACCTCCGTGGAGGGAGACTGCACCACCTCCCCGGGCAACCTGTGCCAGTGCTCAGTCACCCTCACAGTAAAAAAAAGTGTTTCTTGATGTTCAGAGGAAACCTCCCAAGTTTCAGTTTGTGCCTGTGGCCTCTGGTCCTGTCACTGGGCACCACTGAAAAGAGCCTGGCTCTGTCCTCTTTGCACCCTCTCTTCAGGTGTTGATACACACTGCTAAGATCCCCCAGAGCCTTCTCTTCTCCAGGCTGAACTGTCCCAGCTCTCTCAGCCTTTCCTCACAGGAGAGACGCTCCAGTCCACCATCTTAGTGGCACTTCACTGGGCACTCTCCAGTATGTCCATGCCTTTCTTGTTCTGGGAAGTCCAGAACTGGACATATGTTTGGTCACTGTATTTTTATTATGCATAATATCTCCTACTGGTTTGAATTACATTGGCAGGAAAAAGCACTTAATGGACTTAGGCTATCATTTCTCAAGCAGCTCCATCATAACTAAAATGCTCAGAAACTGATTCATCATCCTTTATTTGAAATGTAACTATCAAGTTTAATAGGTGCTCCTTCCAATTTGAGCCAAAATCGTGGAAAAAAGGAAGAGCATACAGCCTCTAAACAGCTTGAGGAAACACATCCTTCCCTCATGTAAGAATATTCCAATAGTGACAGTTTTGTGTAAGCATCTCCTGAGGCATTACAGCATCTGAAGAAACCATCTTAAGAGACAAAGATGCTTCACTTTGACGGCGTGCTTACCAGTTTCAGCCTGAAGGAAATTACAGTCATGTTACAGAAAGGATAGTTTTACAGAACAGCAATATATGCATTAACAAAAGCACAACAAAAGGGTTACTATCCAGAAAGCCTCAGGAGTACGTGTAGCAATTAGCTGTTAAAACACAGCATATCCACCCTTAGGAGTAATCAGTCATGGCCTTTGGCTCCCCACCACAAGTGCTTTATCAGGAAAGATAAAAGGAGCAGCACCTCCCATTCAGTCACACTGTCAGCCAAAAATAACAGTCTCATTTTTGCCATATCTTCCTCACATAACTAGTCCCATCAGTTTTTCCAAGAGACATGTGGCAAATCCCAGGGTTTAGAAGTAATTTTATTTTTAGCTTCTTTACAATAAGACTTCCATGACCCAAACAAGTGAGTGTTGTACACTCCAAAAAACCTGCCTGTACCAGTAACAGGTTATATGCCAAAATGAACGATCAGAACACAGGACAGCAATGGGGACACAGCTGAATGTGATCCCAGCTTTGCAACAGGCCTGTTGGATAATCTATTTCTCCACACTCTTGTTCTTCCTTAAAAACTAAAAAGCTGAATATTTTCTAAGCACATTATAAAGTAGGTACACTTCCATTTTCCATAGGAAGGAGCAAGCTGTCCATGATGGGAGCGGAGATAAGCAAAACCACCTCCCTTCAGCTGTGGCAAGCAGTTAGCACACTGAAGCTGCTAAGCCATCCTGTGCAAATCCTTAAATACCTGCATTATCGACCCAGCTATCCGGGGCATTCTCCTGACCCAAGTAAGGGTTTCTTTCCAAGAACACAGGTCTGAAAGGTAGGGAAATATTTTTTGACCAGCTGCTTTGTTACTGTAGCTAAATCAGATACATGTAGCTAGTACTAACCTATATTCTCCCTTTCTTCAGCCAGTGTTTAAGATCAGGCAGTCCCTCCTGAGCAGCTTCCTTTAAACTAGATGGCATCGCTTGTCTTCAGATCCCAGGACCCACAGCTCTTAAGGCTCACTCTATGTGAGACCTTAGCATGCCAGCCAGGAGAAGAGTCAAGCCTGGCCTGATATAGTTTCTTTGTCTCTAAAATACATGGCCTTCAGCTGCAAGAATTCCTCATCTTCAGAAAATTAAGGTCCAAACTCAGGCTCCCTACTGATGCCATCATCACTCTTGGTAGGCAACACAGAATCCTGTCTAAGAAGTGCTGTACAGCCACATGATATTGGTGACAGGGTACATCTGATACAGGACACAGCAGAACAAAGCGAATCAGCTTACCCACTGTGCAGGTGTATGTGCAGCAAAATGTTCCCACAGCGTTGCTACAAGCCCACCCTCAAGCACAAACTGGAATTTATCCTATATCTGATACAAAGTAGTTAAATGCCTTCAAATTAAAACAAAAATATTTAAGGCATTTGCTTTTAAAACCCATCTTTAGTGAGTATATTGCCTAGATATTTCTGTGTTAAAAATTTGAACTTGACACTTCAGCCTCTTAAACACTTCAGGTTACAACTTTAAAGCGGTCAGTGTGAATTCTTTACATTAATACTGTTGCATGCCAGAGCCACTCAGAAGTTTAGATATTTAAATATTATTCATGCAGCAAGCTCACACACCAAATCAAAACAGCCATTTACAATGACAGGGTTCTCTGGCTTTTTTTACCAGCTAACTTGTAACTTCCAAATCAGTCATACCTCCATTTTCCTCCTAAAAGTGTAGGTCAAGAGTAAAAGTCAAAGATACATTGCAAAAACTTTACTTTCTGTAAAATGGATAACACGATGAAACTACTGTAGATATAACCATTACTGTAGTATGTTTTTTAAAAGTGTACTGTACCATGACATATACATTGGATCAATATATAATTGAAGATAAGATTGTTAGCAACATTGTGATTCTGTGAGATTTTAAACTTTAGCTTAGTAACTCGATGAGATTTTTATATTGAATTCACGTGTGCTCTTATCTTGCAGCAACAGTTAACAATAGAAAGGATTACAGGTATTAATCAACTGGGAGCACAAGTACATGTTCTACAGGAATAACAAAAATCATAATCAGCTCCTCAGGTCCTTGAATTTACTGAGAGATCTGAAGGTAATCCCATCTAGTTAAATATAGACTTCTCTACCTGCAAACTTGGCTGTTCAAGCCATGTCACTGACAGGTAGTTTACATGCACATGGAACAGAATATCCACCTTGACAACCCAGCTGCTATTCTTAAAACACATCCTTAAGTCCTGCAAGTCTTTGGGGATTGCTATCCCACATACTTAGAAAATGGAATGGGTGATTATGTAACTAAGCCATCAGCTAAATCCTAGAATACAGCTCTCAAAAGGGAAAGCTCAAGAGCAAGTGGGGATAGAATCTCAGCAGGATGAAGAGAAATTCTCTAGTTCTAAGGCAGGCTTCTATTTTTTCGCTTTAAAACTAGACTTTCAAACCCCTTCAACTTTAGTGAAGTTCATTACCAGATGGTTATAGAATTCCACAAAATGGCACAATATAAATGCAAGATGCTTACACTGTTTTCCAATATTGCAATTTAGAGTGCAGGATTTTTTATTTATATATAAAATATGAACATTTTGTTTAGTGATGCAGTGTGAGCTTTTATCTTTTAATCTGTATTGCTCAAACATACGTAAGACATCATTATGGAAGACAAATGTCAAAAAAATGAAACAAACAATTCCACTTGTGCAGCCTCAACAGATACCACTTTCAGTGCCTTTAACAGGAAGCCAGTATCCTTATAAGTCTTGTTTTATTCCCCTTTCCCCACTAAAGACTCTTTGTCCATACTGGCCAGCTTTGGTCCCAATGAATCTATAGTTTTATCTGGATTCCTCAGCCAGTTCCAGCCAAAACCCACTTTACCACTGACAGCTTGCTTTTGAAGTGAAAATTCTGGACAAGACACTGAAGTAGGCTCAGATGTGCCTATAACAGTCAGCCTAGACTAATTTCATCAAACAATAAAGCCCCAATCTATCAGTTTTATATTCCCAATATCTCCATCAGGAAGAACATTAGGCTAAAAAACAGGAACCAAAACACTTTCTGCAAAAGTATTTCTTTTTTTTTTAAATTTAAGTGGATATTGTTTTCAACATTGTTTTAGACTAATTGCAGATTTAAAAATATTCTCACACAGTTCCTCTTGTCTTTGTTCTCACTATCATTAATTTTAGATTTTCCAGATAAAATAATATTTCAGATAACTTAAAACATTTGAAACCTTATCACTCTCCACAACTACCTGAAAGAAGATTGTAGCGAGGTGGGTGTTGGTCTCTTCTCCCAGGTAAGAAGTGAAAAGACAAGAAGAAATGCCCTCAAGTTGTGCCAGGGGAGGTTTAGATTGGATACTGGGAAAAACTTCTTCACTGAAAGGGTTGTCAAGCATTGGAACAGGCTGCCCATGGAAGTGGTTGAGTCCCCATCCCTGGAGGTATTTAAAAGCTGTGTAGATGTGGTGCTTATGAACATGGTTTAGTGGTGGACTTGACAGGGTTAGATGGTTGGACTCAATGATTTTAAAGGTCTTTTCCAACCTAAATGATTCCATAAGGAAATACAAGAAAGGCAGCCTCCCGTCACAGTCGTACATGATCAGCAAGAGGGAGAAACTTTCATGTGTTTAACTTTGCCACCTCCACCATGACTGCAACTACAGTTGCTATGAAGACACGTACCCACGTTTCAGTATTATGCAAATCTGCACAAAATAAAAATGGTTTTGGTCACCATAGTTGACAAAAAGGCTTTTAAGCTCTTGAAATAAACATCATGGCATAGTGTTGTTGTCACCTCAGAAAGTAGTCACATTTGTGATCCAGTTTCTTTGTACAAGACAGATTAATCTGTTTCACTGAAATGGCAATAAGCTGAAATATAAGGCATGTTTCTCTTGCATAGAAAATATGGAAACTGACACTGTACCTTACTGTCCTCATCTTCAAACACAGACTGGTGAACATTACAAGCAAACAGAGAATTCGGGAGATCGTTGAAGTCAATTATTTCATGAAAATCTTCCTCTGCAAAACACCTCTTTAAATCGTTGTCTCCATTTATAGAGTAGAGCAAGAACTGTCCTCCATCCTCTGGGATGCAGCCATAGTGACCGAGGCCTCGCATTCCAAAGAAGTATGAGTCTCCCCTCATCCCTGGCAGCATAGAGAAGAAAGACACAGTTACACCACACTTTTAAAAATATCACATACACAAGTTAACCCAAAAATTCTCAGTTTGGGGGCTTAGCTTGTAGAAAGCATATTTCATACTATTTTAAGGCAACAATTGACCTCTGAAACAGGGCACTAAGACCAGTATCATCCAGGTTCAAATAGGGACTTCGCATTAGTTTCATTTATTAGCACAGAAAAGACCTAACCATATCAACACAAGCTGCTAAACACAGCCAGAAGCAAGGCATTACTTAAGTGTCCCTTGCCCTAAACGGTTGTATTTGGGTTTAAGAGAACCATGTTTGTTACTGGGAAGGCAGACTGGTGCTTCTGAGCTTGTAGTCAGCTTAGAGAGAAAGTGTAACGCACTGAGTAAGAAGAAAATGAAAATAACTTTGCAAATTATGCCAGGCATCAACTCAGGGAAAAAAAAAAAAAGAAGAAAAGAGACCATGTTGGAAAGTAGCACAAACACATAATCATTGCAGAAACAGTACAACTAAGACACAACACTATTACAAAGAATAAAGCCAAATTTTTCTGGAGTTTAAGGACAGAACGTACCCTGTTTTTTCATGCCCCTTAGCAATTTCTTTGTTTGCATCTTAACCACATTAAGAAACAAATAAAAAAAGCTAAGGGAAGAGTGGACTCAAGAGATGATTCTCACCATCTTTTAGGAAAACCCTGCTGACTTTGGGAGCCTTTACCCCAAATCCAGAGTAGAAAGATAAGTTTAAGATGCACAGAAGTAACAAGCCCAGACAAACAGTATCTCTACTGTTGACACAACAGTAAACTTCATACGAGCAAAGGGGAGTAAGTAAAGGTCCAATTAATTATCATTATGTGTTAATTAGTATAAATTCAGGTGTTTATCCATCCTTAGTACAGGTGGATTAGACATCAATTTATAACCTCTATAGAGCTCCAGCAAGCTGACTAGAAGTTATGCAGAGGAATAATTAATTCCCTTATATTTTTGTTTCCTTCAACAACAACATGCAATCATTGGCTGCTTTTTCTCCTCATAACATAAGGAGTTAGAGTTACATAAACACAGTGTGCTCATCTGTTTCAGATTTGCCCTTGCTCTATTGCGTACTTGCTATTCTCTATAAATAGTTGTAAATATTAGCTCAAATACACTATTTAGGACTAGCGTCCAAAATTAAACCCTATGGGCTTATTACACTTAATGTCAGTAAAACAAAGCTAAATTATGGAGCTAATTTGCCATGCCCGTGCCTTTCATACAACCTCAATCCTGCTGCTGCTCTGAAATGACATTTGGCCAATGACAGAGCACATCATTCTGTAACCTTGTTACAGAAGCGTCAGTAATTGTTATTGCTGAAGTCTCAGGGCTAACAACAGAAGTCCTCAAGAAAACAAGCTGAAGCTTGAGCACTGAGTCCACACTTACTGTCACAAACTGTTCATAAACAAGACACTGTTCGTAAAGAGGGTGTCTCAACTCCAGTGGGATGCCCTGTGGGGGAGAAACAGAGTGAGCTCTGCCGAGGTGGGGCAGTGGGCCGTTTCTCTCCCCCTCCCTCCTGTGGTTGCCCAGAGGCAGAATTTACCTAACTGCACAGGTACAAGCCAGAGAAAATTAGAACCTTCTGGAACAACCTACTGCATCATGCATAAAAAAGACTATATAAAGGCAACACCCCACATGTGTCTTTGTCGACCATCTACAGACCACAGAATCAGCTAGGTTGGAAAAGACCTTGAAGATCATCCAGTCCAACCATTGACCTCACACTGACCATTCTCAACTCCACCAGATCCCTGAGCGCTAGGTCAATCTGACTCTTAAACCCCTCCAGGGATGGGGACTCCACCACTGCCCTGGGCAGCCCATTCCAACACCCAACAACCCCTTCTGCAAAGAAATGCTTCCTGATATCCAGTCTAAACCTCCCCTGGCACAACTTGAAGCCATTCCCTCTTGTTCTATCACTTGTTACTTGATTAAAGAGACTCATCCCCAGCTCTCTGCAACCTCCTATCAGACAGCTGTAGAGGGCGATGAGGTCTCCCCTCAGCCTCCTCTTCTCCAGACTCAACCACCCCAGTTCCCTCAGCCGCTCCTCGTACAACATGTGCTCCAGACCCTTCACCAGCTTTGTTGCCCTTCTCTGGACACGCTCGAGTAATTCAATGTCCTTTTTGTAGTGAGGGGCCCAAAACTGAACACAGTCATCGAGGTGTGGCCTCACCAGTGCCGAGTACAGGGGTAAGATCCCTTCCCTGTCCCTGCTGGCCATGCTATTTCTGATACAAGCCGGCTACTCTGCGACAACGTGGGATCCAAGGGTGGTGACTCCTCTTTTCCTATACCCTCCTCCTCTTTTCTCTTTCCTCTTTGTGCTCTCTCTCTTTCTTACATACATTCATGTGTATAAATGTTGTAGGAATTGAATTGCAATTGGTTGAATGTTGACGGGTTATTATGAAAATGGTCTCATGGCCTAAGTGCCTTTATTAGTTCTCCAGACAGTTATCAGTTGATTGTTGCCAAATTGTCTCCATTCATTCACTAAAGCTGTCAGTTAATAAAGTCACCAGCACAATTGTTCCTCTGAGTCACTGTGGTGATTCAACCTGCCTTGAGCCCAGCTCTTCCACCAGCACACAGGCTCTCAGGGAACTCAAAAGATTCACCCCCCTCGTAACCCAGCATGTGGGACAAGACACTTACCACTCCCTCAAATCACATGATAAAGACCGATTTATTAGCCAGTATTTAAGGTTGGAAGGGGCCAGCAGAGGTCATCTAGGCTGAACCATGAGGTCAGACCAGGATAATTCAGGACCTCGTCCAGAGGTAAATGTTGTACAGCAATACCACTCATAGTGCATATAATGATTTGCAGAGAGCTGATAGGTCACAGGACCTTATCTGTCCTCCTTTGCCAGGTACTAAAATATGTTATACAGCTAAAACCAGAATAGTTTCCTAGTCCTGTATGCTATGCATGTAAGTTATGAGTGACGGGTTAAAAACAAACAAGGATGCAGTGCTGTAAGAAAGCAGGTACAGTATGAACGCCTCAGGGCAATTACCTCTTTTTACTTGCCAGCCTGAGGACAGGTTTTTAGACTATCAGATACACACTCATATGTTCACCAACTCACTCTGATATTAGCACAACTATCTCCAACTAATTTCAGTTTAGGAATTTAATTCTAACTAAAAAAAAAAAAACTCTGAACAAATGACAGAGGAGATGGCTACAGCTTCACCAGTACCTATTAGTGTGGCAGGAACTCAGTATCACAGCAATATTGCCTCTGGTATTTGAACCAACTCACTTAAGCTTAGTATTACTGTACACGTCAGTGTAAATGTACCCAGATAAATGCTATAAAGAAATCCTCACAGTAGCCACTACTGGGTAAGAAACTTAAATTCAGAATGTATCACCACTCCAGTAAAAAATGTTAACAGATCACCTACTCCAAATACAATCATCTCCCAATGTGTTTTCCATCACGTCTAGTCTGTGACAAGATGAGATTCATTGCTTTTAGGTTTATGAAAATCAACCTCAAGCCCAATATGTTACAAAAAATAATTTACATGGCAAAGCAGGCTTTTGCCAGTAAGTATGAAGTACTTCATTCACAACAGACAAACCACTTGCAGACAGTGAAGATACCAACTATTTTAGTCACACTGGGTAAAACCCTTTTTTCCTCACAAGCATTAAGCTGGACAAGTTCACTCAGCAGAGAGGGATGTTTCAAAGCCAACTTTACACAACAGACTCAAGAGGATAAAGATGACACAAGCTGATACTCAAAAGTTGTAGGAATTTGGATTATGAATTAACACTCACATTCAAGTGAGAAGAGGGGCGATTAAGTGGAGCTGGGAATAGTGAAGTTTAAGATCTGCAAGTATGCCCTAGGACATACGAAAACAAGAATCTGCCGACTGAATGTAACTTAAAGTCAAAGTAGAGCAAAGAGAAGAAATGCAGGACATTGATTTATTTTCCATACACATCCCTCTTTATATTAGCTGATTTCTTAAGATGTACCTTTTAGTCTAATAAATAAGCTTCACTTCCACTGTAAAGTATGACAGTAATGTTAAAGATAACTTCATGGCAGCTAACAAATTTCATACATCCTGTTCCCCAATACATAACAAAGCTATTAGGGAGTGCAAAGTAGTAAAGAATCTCAATATATTGACAGGAGTCAGAAAAGTCTACAGCTTTCTTCACGAAACTGTTTATTCTCCTCCTGGAAGAGCCATATTATAAGTTACTAGATAGGAAAGGAAGCTTTTAAGTTAAGAATTAAGGAAAACCACTATGACAAGCAACAAAACAACGGGATTTTAAGTTACAACCATGAAGTTCAGGTTTTGAATCATCTTAGATGGCAATAGGGAGATAAGTATACACTATAGCAGGTGATTCTACAATATATAGGCTTTAAAGTTCCATCTGAGATTAGAAATTAATAAATACTCTTACATTATGGGGCAGTAGTTTTGCTCTGCTAGAACACTTTAACAAAAAAAGCTGGCTCCTTTTTTCAGCCAATTTTTGAGACAGATTTGCTCAGTGGGGCTTGGGTATTGGCCAAGTCTTCTTAAGAAAGTCACCATCTCACATGCTTTTTGACCATCTCTTTTTCAAGACTTGTAGGTAGGCATGTATACATGCACATGCCTCTCTCACACTTAAGATGTACCCAGAATTCTGATCAGTGTCCCCTCCACTAGCAAGTCAACTTACAATACCCTGATTAAATCCTCTGCCCAATTTAAGATGGGATCTGCACAATTAAGAACATCTGTATGGAATAACTATTGTTTCACAAATTTTACTTTGCTATACAAGGGCCATGTACTGCACAATATTAAGTACAGCAGCAAAATTAAAACAGAAATCTCACTAATAAAAGACATATATGTTTCCCAAGAGAAATAAAATGCTTATGAGCCTGAGCACAATGATATTCAGAGGGGACAAACATACCTGAATCAACATTTGTCAGCACACTTCAAACCCTTGGGCTGTAAGCTCAGACTCTGACTGGACAAACTAACACTTCTGCCAAAAGATGCCACATAATCTGTCATGCACTTCAGGCTTCTCACTTCCAACACCAGTCACCTCCCTACATAGAGACAGGCCCCACACCACCTTTTGTAGTGGAGAAAGCACCTCCTGCTCTGATTCATGGCACAACTGCACAAACTGATTCAGTTAAAAGGCCAGGCCTGAGGAAAAAAGTTTGGGTTTAACTCTATTAGGTAGATAACTGATCTGATTCACTTCATGGCTGTGTATATATTTGTAGCAACCAGAAAAAAAAAAAAGAGGGCCAAGTCTGGGAATGGACAGGCAGCAGCAACATTCAGGACTGTTACTTTTCAGCAACTAACCTACTTAAAACATTCATGAAATTATAATCCAAGTTTTCACAGATCTGCATGAACTTCATAATAAGTCACCATATCAGAAATTATCTTCAGCTAGTCATGAGCTGGAAATCTTACCTTTTTCTGCATTTTAAATAATGTTACACATGCATAAAACAAATCATAACTACATATCCTTTATTATGTCTGTCAAACACCTTATGGCTCAGGTGTTTTGTAGCTTCTTTGAATTTACCTAGCTGCTTCAGGCAGTCCTCTGTCAAAAAATATTCTCTTTCCAATTATTCTATTAATTTAGAACAAAAGTTTTCATTTCAAATCCCTTAAAACAATTAATTCTAAATCATGTATAATTCATGAACTGGATTGCCATATAAAATAAACTCAAAAGTTATTTTATATAATTATAATACAATCACTGGATCACATTGCCATTTATATTAGAGCTTCTTTTCCAGAGTGTCTGACAAAATAAGTTAACTTCTCCTCTCTTATATTATCAAAAAAACAAACACTAAGGCATCCACATAAGAATAAACCACACTCATCTTAATTTTAAAACGTAATGAGTTCAAACTGACTTGTGCATCTCCCTTTCCAAATCAGGAAATTTTTCAAATACTTAAGATACCAGAAGTTGTCATACAGAATTTCAAGAGAAGTGGCAGTGACATAAAAAAAAAAATACAGTATCACTAAGGCATCATCCAGCACCAATATTGATGTTAAATTCATTCACCAAGAACTTCATTAGAACCACACTAGTAAACTCAGTAGCAGGATTGTTCTCTTTAGAAGGCTGAAATACCGCTGAGCCTAAGTTCATGTAACTTCCAGCTAATGCCGATTGCTTGCCACATCTGTTTATCCCCTTTATTTAAAGTTGACCCGTACGTAGTCTGTATTCCCATGTTACTTCTGAATTTGGTGTAGGGTTTTGACCCCAATCATTCAAGTCAGGAAATACCTTACAGAGACTAAAGTACCCCAAAAGTGCAGTACTATTAACCCTTGGAAAGCCATAGCAGCCACTACCCTTCCAGACCCTACGTGGAATCTCCTTGACACTTCTTTTGTGCAATTCATATGCACAATTTGTATCACTTCACACTGACATAAGTTATTGCAAATTTACCCTCCTGTGGTCAAGGGGTGCAAGAGCTTGTAATTTGTGACAGTTCAAAACATGAAGCAAACACCCTTCCCACTAGAACAGCTCAGGTCCTGTCAGTGTTCAGCCCTGTAGATACTGTAACCAAAAACTCTGTAGAGATTCCAGGTGGGAGCTAAGGATTCATTCTGTTACCTCACTATTTTTAGACATGGTACACCTCTAATTAACAGAAACCAGCAGAACATTATATTAACTGGCACATAGCAATAGCTAACTGAAGATTCTATTTGAAAAAACTTATCAAAAAGTATTGCTTTTTTAGTGTAAATCTGAAAGGCCAAAGGTGTAAATGTTGTTATGAAATTAGACCCCTACAGAGCAAAGAACTTCAGCTGAAGTTTTGCTGAATGAAGACAACTTAAGCACATGAAATGTCTGAATGGACCAGTGCCTTATATATCACCGAGCACATATAGATTTATCCACTGCTTTTATGGAAACTAACAAGGCATTTCCTCGGTGACCATTTTCCTGTCTTAAGTTTTTAAAAAGAATCCCTGAGGGACATCAAGAAACAGGCACACATCTCTTGAACTTGCTAGGAAACTTTACTTTTTTTTTATTAAACACTGCTTGCCATGACAAACAACATGACTAAAATTAGAATAAAGCAAACAAAATGTTACAAATAGAAGCTTTAAATATAATCACTATAAACTAAAAGTATTATTGAGTCCTGAGTGCAAACCTGGAAACCATAATCTACAGGAATTAAGAATATTTGGAAAAAACAAAGGAAAAAAAGTTGCAGTTGTTTTTCTAGAAGGGTCCAGAAAAAGTGTAGGGATTCCACCTCTACTCTTACTGAAAAAAAAAAACCCACAAACCCCAAACATCAAGTTTTACCATAACTCAAAGGGAGGGAGAAGAGGAATCAAACCCACTGAGTAAGATTTTACTGAAACAATTAGTTTTTACGTAAAATAGTCACTGACTTAATGAAAGCAGTGACACCAGTTTCTGTAGCATTAGCCTAAGGATGCAACTCCTGCTGAAGCCAGCTGGACCCACACTGAAGACTTTGGCAGAAGGCACAAGTAGAACAGGGAAGTTCAGACAGTAGTAACCTACTGAAATTTTGTTCCATTCTGCAATATGAGCACTGGAGATCAGCATTATTTTTACATGGTGCTAATTCTTCACTATGGGAAGGTCCTATGGACTTAAATAGAGATATTTTACTTAATGAGAAAAAGCAGGACAGGACCTCATGTAACAGGATTAATGAACTGTTGCAGTCCCAAAAACAATAGAAACTATAGTCACATATACAGTCCCTCCCTCACCTCTGCATCTCCCACCTCCTCCATGACTATTCCCCTTACAAGTAATAAAAATTACCAGTACAGTGAATTCCACTCACATTTTAATTCCAATTTGGTTAGCACCACACAAAAACAATGACAATCTCCACTATTCCTCTTATGGAAGCAGCAGATATGAGAAAGAGGATTTTTTTTTTTTTTTTTAAATGCTAACTGGTGCAAATCCCAAATGTTCTAATCCTTTCCATTGACATTCTAGCCGTATTAAATTTAGCTGAGACTTTGTAACTATTTTTGGAAGCTTTTAACATCCAAAGGGGCGATTCACTTTTATTCATGTAAAGCAGGGCTGGCCAGCTCAAGCAGTTCAAGACCTGCATATTGCTCAGAAGGTTCAGCTGTGCCTCCCATGCCAGGGATGTATCCTATGACCAGTAAGGCAACTCAGCTGGCATCAGCTTGCTAAGCAATCTGTATCTCCAGCCCTGGAGAAAATAAGCCAGCAGACACTGGTGCTCAGCCCTACTAAGCCAAGACTCCAGCCCCATTCCACAATAGGAAGATGATACTTTGAGCAGCCAATGCCAGGTGTGAAGATTTTAGGCACTATTCTTAAGGTCAAGAAGCTGGGCTACGATTTAATCATCCACTAGTTACCATGGTAACATTAAGGTACTCAAAGAACAAAAACCCCTCCCCAAACCCAAAGAAACCAGAACAAGCTTTCTGATTACCTTCACCTGGCCTCTATGCTACTCTATTTAAAGCGAGTCAGTTTTATAAGGGGCACACAGTATTACAACATCGCTGGCCTTCAGCCAGATCTGTCACCTCACACAGGGGTCAGTGGAACACTCATTTAATAGCCCTACAGCTTGTAACATAAAATTCGTAACTACACCCCAATTCTTACCAAGACCTACTTTCCCTTTCCCTGTTGGGAGGAAAGAAAGGAAGAAACCATGAATGTCAGAACTACATGCAACAGTGTTTAACTCCTAGAAGATCCTCAAGACACCATGATGACTTGGAATAAAATTTCAAAGTTTCCTTGAAAAAGATTTTCTGCTGGTACACACAAGTAATTTATAACCTAAAAACATTAAGGACACCAATGCAATGACAAACATTTTCAATACAAACAATGACAAACCAAGCCGCTGAATCTGAATACACACTACAATATTTGGAAGAGGACAAACTAGATCACATAGCTGACTACTCCTTCTCAGAAGTTTACAGAGAATGGGACAGTTCCAGATGTTAAAAAAGGTACCAGTTACTAGTTAACAAAGTTGATAACCTATAGGAAATCTTCTTCTGTCCTTGTTTACTGTGATGTATTTGTAGTTTTTCTGATTGTTTTATATTCTTAGAGCATTCAGTTTTCCATCTGTTCAGGAATGATGTGTGAATGTATAATTTAGTTTTATTGCAAAAATAAATGCAGCTGAGTTT
Organism: Strix aluco; assembly: GCF_031877795.1. Classification (NCBI taxonomy): domain Eukaryota; kingdom Metazoa; phylum Chordata; class Aves; order Strigiformes; family Strigidae; genus Strix; species Strix aluco. The sequence goes on along the minus strand of NC_133933.1, from coordinate 126,333,563 downwards.
CTTTACAGTAATTATGTATTTTCATAGAAAGTTTTCCTTTTCTATGGAGCAACCATTCTAACTAGGTAAACCACAGAGAGCAAACCAATCTGTAAGCGGAGAACTTGAAAGCCTAACACAGAAGCTCACGTAAAGCATAACCCCTGATTAAACTACAATTCTCATTCTTATGATTTCTTTCAGTTGTATAAACCTATCATACATTTTCCTTTCAGGAAAGTAGACTAAACTCCAAACTCAAGCAGTAAGGGACCAAAATATTTTAAAGAGATACAAAAGAATCTACGAGAGGTGGGGGGAACCAACTACTTTGGCGAGCGCCCTGTTATATAAGCATCAAATCGCATCGGTGTGGGATGCCGCAGCTAACTTTAAAAAGCAGCCCAGGAGGAGCCTCCCTCAGGGATACGGGCTTCTCCGCACTCCTGCGCACCGGCCTGAAGTTGTACAAGTAGCCGGGACAGGTCTGCATCACCGCAAACGTCCACCTGCTCCGAGCCGACACCCAGCGCTTCCCGCCCGGCTGAAAACCCCCTTCCCACCCGGGGATGCTCCCTCACCTCACCGAGCTCCCCTTCACCCCGGCAGACGAGCCGCCACTACGCTCTCCTTCACTGCCCGCCCCTACCTCCCCCCGCCCGCCATTTCCACCCGCCCGCGCGGGGCTATCCGGAGGGCACCGACCCCCGCCGGATGGCGGGCGCCCGCGGCGAAGCCCCGGGCTCTCTCCGCGCCCGAAAAGCCACCGGTGAAAGGAGCCCCGAGGTAAAAGCGGCGCCCAGGGGAGAGGGCAGGACCGCGGGCGCCGTGGGGAGAGCCGGCGGGGTGGTTACATAACCCCGCCGCGGCGGGCGCTCGGCGCCAGGTCGGCGGGGCAGGGCTGCAACAGGGCGGCCGCGCCGGGGAAGGAGCCCCTCGCGGCAGCGGCCCTGCCCTTACCTGCTGCGGCTCGCCCGCCCTTCGCCTCCCCGCCCGCCTTCCCCTGGCGCCGCCGCCGCTGCCGAGCCCCGAGGACCGCACCGCGCCGCCGGCTCCTCAGCGAGCGCCGCGCACCTCTCGCCTGCCCGCGCCGCTGAGGCGAAGGTGGAGGACAAGGCGGGAGGGATGAGGGGACGCCACCACCCAATCGGAAAACACCCCCGCCCAAACGGGCGGGCGGTAGCCACCAATAAGAATGCGAGGAGCAAAGTGGCCCCGCCTCCTTCATCCCCTGGCCACGCCCCCACCGCTCTCCGCTGCGCGCCGGGTAGCGGTGAGCGGCGGGGGGCAGCGGCCTTTCCCGCTCCGTGAGGGGACAGGTGAGCCGGGGGAGGGTCTCACGCCGCTCCCGGCACCCAGGGAGGGGTAGGAACCAAACGGTGGTTTGTGTCCTCGTTACCAGTGCGTGGCAAAGCTTCCCTCCCTCAGGGTCTCGGCCCCTTTGCCCTGAGGTGAGGAGGGAGGTGGTGAGGTGAGGTGGGATGGGGTAGAGAGAGGTGGAGTGGGATGCAGAGAGAAGAGGTGGGATGGATGCCCACGCAGTGCCAGCCCACCTCACCATGGTTTTAGTGACAAACCTCCTAATGCCCCCCGTGGTGATTTTGTAAGAGAGCCTAAATGCCTCCGGGGGACGGAGCTCCCAACCGCCATGTCCACTTCTGACCACCCATAAGCAAACTGGCCCTTGAAGTGAGCTCCATCTGGAATGGATCCAGTCGTTCATCTGTTCTTCAGACTAACAGGTGAATAAGATGCATCTCCCCATTACAGATGAGGCCAGAAGGTGCGTTTGCAGGGCTGCTAAGGAACGTCAGGGTTACAGTGGAAAAAGGCTGATCGCGGTCATGATTTTATAAAGAAGAAAAAGCATTCAGATGCCCCCAAGGCATGCTTTAATAAAAGAAGGGCTATTTTCTTTCTTCCAGCTGTACGTCTGAGACTGCAAAGCGTCAGAGGCTAATGCTGATTTTCTGTGGTCTCTTTGCTTTGGAATGTAATACAGAGGGATTTAATCAATAGGATTATACTGAAATGTAAATAGGTTTCTGTAAAGATGGCTTTGAAAATCTATAGAATATAATGGAGAACTAGAAGGCTCCCATATAATTATTAAATACCCTATAAAAAAATCCATGGAAGGAATAATTCTCCATTAGTTAAAAATATATAAAAAGATGTATGCCATTTATAGCAGCAGTTTCCAATAATAGCAGAAAAAACTGTTGTAATGAATGAGATCAATACTGTATCCCACCTCATCTCTGCAAACACCTAAGAGCGATGCATTGTAGAGTGGTGTACTTGCAACAGCAGAGTTTCTTCCTGGCCCCATTAACTAAGGACTGACTTATGCTTTGATGCATATCTACTTTTATTTCCTAATATATAATAGGTAACTGATAGAATTAATTACTATTTCTTGGTTTATCCTTATGCCTAAAAGACAAATCCCTGACCATGATCTTATTGCTTTAGGCACTACGCAGAAGAGAAAGCAAACTGCAGAGCCAAAGATGTCACAATATAAACTAATCTGGTTTTAAATCAAATGATATGTTTGTTGGATTGCGTTTTGGTTTAAGAATTAAACCTGGTAGGATATCTTCTTTTGTCTCCATTTACATGCGTTCTCTTTGCATGTTGTCTTACTTTAATATTTTGAGTAGGAAGAACATCCACTGCACTTTTCCTGTCCCACATTTTATGTTTTAAAACCTCATCGTGTCTTCTTACCCCATACCTCTTAACTATGTCTTGTTCACAGTAGCCAGTCTCAAGTTGGGTTTTTTTCATATTTTCATATGGGGAAGAATATTTTCATTGTGATGAAGTTGCCCTAGTGTATGCTTTCCATGTAGTAAACTGGGAATCTCTACAGTTATGAAAGCAAGTTAATCTATGTTCAGGAAAGATCAGGAATGCCTAAGTCAGTACTTTAGGTTTTATACGCATGCAGATGTTATTGCTAAGATGAAGGAGAAAAAACCCCAAATTCTACTGCTTGCAGTAAAAATGTCCTTCAAGTTAGATAATAATGAGAACGGCAACAATTGCAGGATTTTAAATATCCCCTGTTGTAAGCATGAAAGACTTCTATTAGGAAAGGTCACAAAATAATATGTTATTTAGACACAGAAATGTGGCAGTGCAAAAATAAGAGAGTAAGAGCAACTGAGAGAACATCCTCCTTGGAGTCACACCATTTACCCCCTTAGGCCTCAGTGCTATTCAGGCCATGCAGCCCGAGTAGGCACCCTGTGCTTCCTAAATGCTGTGGGCATCTTCCCACAACCCAAGTAGCTGTAGAGTGCCAAAATCTGGAGGAAGCTGAAATTCTGGAAAGGATACCAAAGGAGGTGATAAAACAGCTGCTACTTGCAAGATTTGTAAGCAGTGCTGTAGTCCTGCTCCCACAGAACTGAGTGGGAGTTTTGTTACTGATATCTCAGAGCACAGGCTTAGCCCATCTCATCCAAATCCTGAGCTGCTCATCGTCATCAGTCTGCACCTGCTTCTTATCTCCAGATTTAATCTGTAAGCAAAAGCAGCCTCTCAAATGTACTGAAGAAACCACGGTGAATTTCAACACAACTGAAGTAGTGTAACCAAAAGAGTTTGGCCCCCTACGTTATGCTGATTTCTGATCATCAAAATACAAACACTGACTCACTTCTGCAGCCTTTGCAGGAGCTTTGGTGACAAAGTTTTCTCTTTTCAGAAGAAATGAGTAAGTAATGTCTCAAAAGCTGTAGATTCTCAAGAAATGAATGCTGCTTCTTTTACATTTCTGCTCACTGGGATAATCCCAACTTTTTTGGCCAGATATGGATTATGATTTTTTGCAAATGGCTGAGTCTGGAGATTAGAGTGGATAAAGCAAGTAAAATTAATGTTGGCTGTGTCAGCATTAGCATACCCTTGATTGTTTCTGTTACTTTTTTAGAATATAAAAACACAGTTGGATCCATCTAGCTCTGTATCTTGTCTCCAGCAGCCAAGACTGGATGCTTAGTAAAATAGTGTGAAAATAGACCATGTATTATTCTCCAATTTACCTGATAATTTTCCATGAACTGGTGAGGTAGGGACTTCTGGAACTCAGGGTTGTATCCAAGCTACTATGCTTAGTAGCTGCCAGTGGTCCTATTCTGTAGGAGTTTGTCTTAGCTCTTTGTGAGCCCATTTGTGGTTTTCTTTCCACAATGTGCTGTGCCATGGTAATTCTTCACTGTGAAAAAACTATTTCTAGTCTTCTTCCTGATTGTTTTATTAAGTGCCTCTTTATTATGGAGGCAGTAAATAAATTTTTTTTTTTTGACCTTCTTGCCATCATTATTTTCCAGGCTTTAATTGGTTTTCCCTTTGGCTATCCCTCTTTCAAACTGATGTGGTTTTCTCTGTTTCCAGTGTGAAACTTTATCACCATCTTCTCTATCCTTTCTAATTTTACTAGAAAATTCTACTTTTGTTAAAACTGATTCTACTAAATTTGCTACTGAATTTTGCTGGATCTGGAATAGGCAAGAGCTGTATGGCCAAGGGACTCAAGAACCCTGAGCATATGAGTGATGGAGTTCTATGACTTTGGGGGTCCCCTTGTCATCTAAGGGGAAGCTACTAATTCTTAACACTCAGTTCCCCTTTTTGACCACTTCCCAGCAGAGAGCTTTCCACTTCAACCTCCAGATCTGCAGCAAAAGCGATAGCTCGAACCAGTGTCTATGTATGCATAATTAGGGTTATTTTTTCCATGTGCATTATTTTGCACTTATCACCGCTGAATTTCATCTGCTATTTTATCACCCAGTCACTCAGTACAGTGAGACAACATTGCCTTGACACCTCTTCAGTTCCATCCTGTATGTGTATAGCAACTGCAAAGCAGTTTAGATGCAACGTATTGCAGATGTTTAAATAAAAATATGCAAAGGAAAGACCTTTTTTTTTTTTTTCTAATCTACAGAGCATTTTGCACAGTTCTGGGTGCAAGATTAATAACTGCACCAATGAAAAACTGCTGCAGAAGAGGAGAGTATCCTTGACTTGCTGTAAAATTTCAGTGCCTGTAATGCCCTTGCACGTGATATGCCATGAGCAGGTTGATCGTGGAGCAGGGCTGTTTCCTTCTTTGGGGGTTTGGAGATGCAGAGAAGCACATGTTTCAGCTGTGCACAGGGATGCCAGTTCTCCCCAAATCTGTTATGTGGGGGTCAGGCAAGTAGGGAGAACCTGTGGCACCGCTCTGTGAACCCCTGAACTCACAGCCTTGCAGTGGGACAGCCCCTGCATTTCACTCTGTTGCTCCCCAAACCCTCTCTCTGGTAGCTCCCCGTTATTTCTAAGCATCTTCAGGGTCAGACAGAGGTCAAACAGGAGGCTTATGTCTTTTAAGGCAATGAGAACAAGAACAAAGTCTTCACATTTTCTGTCTGCTTCTGAGAGTGAGAGTTGTCTGAAAAAAAAGTCTTTTTGATTTGACATTGCAAAAATTCCATATCCAACATAAAGTCCCACAAAATAGAGCTTTATTATCTTACAGCTAACCCTCAGTTTTGAAGACAACAAAAATGCCATGTCCCAATTTCTGGTTAAAGAATATTTTTAACCGAGAGATGTTTTTTTAGCCTAGATGCATGATAGATCAAGGGGAAAAATGGTTTTCATTGACTTTTAAAACAATCTCCATTTCAAGAAAGAAAAAAAAAAAAGTTTTTTGTTTTGTAACAAATAACGTCCTTAAAGTACAAGTGCAGTTCTCTCAAATCTGAAATATTATGTCCAGATTTAAATTCTCCCATTTGAATGAGGATGCTGAAAGTCAAGGAGGTTTTAATTTTGTTGAAATACGTGAGGTATTTATGATTATTGTTTTCGATGCTGTTTCTTCTCAGCTACCATCCCTATGCAAAATGAAGGCAGCACGCTGTGAATTGCTGATTGTGTGTATACCTGCTACCAAAGCTACCAGCACCTCACATTGGGAAGTAGAGGGATGACAAGCTGCAGAGGTACGACGTTAAGGAAACTGATTTTCTTGTTTCTTTAAAAGATTGTCTTTCCCTCTTTATATCCTTTTCCCAGTGATCTTCTCTCTGCAGTCTTAGACTGTTTATTTCATAATGGGTTCACTGAGGTCAAGGCCTGTGCAAGCTACCATGCAAATTCAAAAGCAGTCTTGGAGGTATAGTCACAATTCAACAGCATGACTGATAATGTCAGCTCAAATTCCTCCAGAACAAACTGTGGTTGGCTGCCATGTGTTAACAAGTAGAAACACTTGGTTTCTAGGATTTACCCAATGAAAATATGGGAAGCTAAAACATCTGGCTTGTCAAAATGATCATAAGCTTATAGAAGGAATGACAAAGATGCCAGACAAATAAAATCCAGGAAATGAGCACAGTTTAACCAGAACCTCAGTTCAGTCTCTAAATATACTGTCTTACCTTTCTGATGCACTGATTTCTACTTTTTTAGACTAAAATTCTCCAGGAAGGAAAATTCATGTATTTGAGAAAGTGCTAACCATCATGATGGTATTTAGTAAGTAATTCTTACCACCTCTCCTGCTATTTCTTAGATTTGTGGTGAGAATTATTAGAAGTGACTTGCCCATTGTGACCCAAATGGAAATAAAAAAAAAAATGCAATGAGCCATAGCTATGTGACCTCAAGCCAAACGCTTCAAACTCATGTACCTAAATATAGACACCTAAATAAATGGCCTGATTTTCAGAAGCACTGTGCAACTCTGAGAGTTGTAGGTGCTCTGAAAAATCAAGATGCTTATTTAGGTATCTGAAAACAGACTGAGCTTCTGAATATATTACTTAATCTGCTTCAGAATGTAAACTACTAAGAAAACAAAGGTACTACAGATACTATTTTTACATGTGCTAATTAGAAGGCCACAGAGTGTAATCAGCTAAAAGACACAATTTACTCCTATAAAGCGAATAGTGTGGTGATTATTGTTTATTAATTGTTGAGAAGTAGAATTTAAGAGGCCTGGTTCTGAAGCAGTGCTGGACAGGTTTGATGGAGAAGGCCATTGTACTAGATTTCTTTGCCTTTTATTAATCTTAATCCATAATTATAGAGATTAACACAGAATGGCTTTCAAAAATGTCAGGTTAAGGAGTTTTGTTTGTATTGAGACATCATAAAAAATCATTTATGTGTTTCATTCTCTTAATGTGTGATCCATAGTCTTAAGGCTTTTTGTGGTTTTTGTTTCTTTCTGAAATCTTCATTCATTATTCTGACATTTTTCCTGACTGTTGAAGGCATAATTGGAATATCATTGGAAGCAGCGGATTGTGAATGATGAGTTATTAGTCAGCACGTGACACCACACACACATTCAGTTCACAGAAAATAAGCAGATCAATCAGGTAACAGCTGAGACTATTTTTGTGCCTGAATTGTGCATAGAAGTAAAGACTTATACACACTGCCTTTTCAACACTTACTACTAAGATATATTTTGTTTAGACACATTATGTTAGTGTATGCCTATATATATTATCATATTTTTATAATATGGCAGTGATCTTCTAGAAGTGCATCAGTGATTGACAGCTGGTCCCTAGATGGTGCCAGTGCCTCTGTACTGCCAGCCCTTGTGCAAGGTGAACACTGGGGATGGCAAAATGGAAATGGGCTTTGTGACACAGATATTCTTGGGCAGTCATAGCTTCCATGACATGAGTCACTGCGGCAGAGCCACCTCTGAAGAGGGTCCTTCTACATCAACCAGAGGGAAGTCTCTACCCCTTCCTCCTGCTCTCCCAGCTGTGTGAGAGAGCTCCAAAAGAGATAGCCAGTCTATTCAGGCATTATGTCCTACCAAGACACCCGTCTGTCAGTCTTAGCCTTGCAGAGTTGCACTCCAGCTTGAAGCTTTTCAGATATTTAGTGGCCGGGATATCTGAAAATCCTGAAGGAAAGAGCAAGCTGGGCTGACAGCTGAGCTGGGAAGGGGGGAAAAGGGCACTAGTGAAGTTCCCAGGAAGGCTAGGAACAGTAAAGGGAAGAGAGAGAAGAAACAGGGCTTCTGGTCTAGATTCTGCCCTTGGGCTGCTCCAGTGCCACCTCTGGAAGAAGCCCACTGCGCTGTGAATTCCTTGTGTAAATCTGTTTGTAGGAAGAGCCTGTGCTAGAGATGTCCCATTCAGACAACCAGCCCAACAAGACATCCAGTGGCACAGCATGCTCCCAGGCTGTGAGATGCTCAGAGGCTCTGAGTCCAGCAGGTGGGACAGCCCCAGCTCCCACCCTTTGCCCAGCTTCCACCTTCGACCCCTGCACAAAGGTGCCAATGCTGGCCTGTCTCCGTGTGGAGGGATAAATGTATCTTGTCATGTGCAGATCAGTGCTGGCAGGTGGGGTAGCTCGGGGCAGATGCTTTAGTGATTGCAGCTTTTGCTATGTTCTGTCACTTGGGATTTGTCCTGGCTTGTGGGTACGTAGAGAACTCGTTACCCAATTTGTTCCTACACACCCATATGCCTACATGTGCAAACTGTGCATGTCCACAAAACCTCTGAACCAGACTGCAAGGCCAGAGTCTGTGAGAAAAATTTAGCAACGCTGAATATGTTGATTAATACCCAAAGGACAGAATATAACCATCTCCTGCTGATTCGGGCCTTTTTATTATCTTAAGGAACAACCAGATCATTGTGATGAGACTGGCTCTTAACAAAGAGGTGTTTGATTTCAGTTCATGGTAAGCAAAGACCAGTTGCCAGGTTTTCAGATAGTAAAACATTCTTTGGTTTATTTTTTCAGAAAAAGGAACTTCAAACCTCAGGTTTAATGCCTGAAAACACCCTTGCAATCATCCTTTTTTATCTGTGTATTATTCCAGTTCTATAAACAAGCTTAAAATAGTAAAAGATAATACCAAGATTTGGACAGGAGAAGAGCATCAAAGGCAGTATCTTGAGCTGTAATGAATGACTTAAAGAGTAGAACCCTTTAAGTATCTTGCACTGCTCGTCTATTCATTTTAACCTGCGAATCACACTCGGGCAGCCATGTCACAATACTGGAAAGCACTTGATTTTATTCTGGTATCAAGCAAACAGAAAGACACACTTAATGCTTTTCTGAGCAATGATGGTTTTCAGAATAAAGGCCAGATAAAAGGCCAATGCCTTGAAATTGCCTCTGGATCTGTGTCAGCAGTAGCAAAGATCAAAACTGTGAACCCACTGAAACTTGTGTGTTTAATTTGAAAGAGAGAAGTCGAGCTACGACTGAGACCTTTGACCTGAGGAAGAGTGACATAGCCCTATCTTCAGCTCGGAGCACACTTCACCAGTGCAAGACCCCACAGCTAGAGGAGGAAATGCAGTGCTGAAGGACTACACCCACAGAGCCTCACTTGGCTCTTATTTGGGTCAGATATTCACAGAAATCACTGGTAATTGTCTCTGAGCAAGGACCCAGGAAAAAGTGAATGACAAATCTTGCCATTCCCTAATTACACTTTGTAAAGAACACAATCCTCCTTAGCTTTAGGCTTCTCTGGGCAGCTGTGATTACCTAATCTGACATCTGCTTTGTGTGGGGTATTATACCCTCAGAAAAGATGTTTTCTGCCTTTGTAAACTACCTAAAAGTTGCTTTATGGAAGTGGAATGCCTGTATAGAGAATTTAGGTCTTCAGACTTTTCTGATTTATGTTTTGCAGATTCCTGAAAAGTAATCAGGTTTCCCTCCTCTCTCCACCCCAGGAATGCACACACACCAAATCAAAAGCTGCCATTTCAGAAAAATATGCTATTTTCTTTTCAGGACTATTAAAATAGAAATGTCATTGGTAAAACAATTCCATTTCCTGCTCTGCATTTTTACCTCATTTCAGGTGGGAATCTGCTCATTTTCACTTCAGTCTGCTGCAGAAAGGTACAGCAAGCTCCAAAGGCATCCGGTATTGAACTTCAGGTTCCTCAGCCTGTGCTCAAGTCACTTCTGAGCATTCCTTTTCTTAAACTAACCAGATTGACTCCAAGGCTTAGCAGGCTTAGCAACATTTTCATCAACTTTCTGATTCAGCTCTCATCACTCTCAAATTTATCAGCAGCCTTTTGGGATCACAGCCCGGGAGGTTACAGTGCTATCAACGGGAGATGTAGTATCTCCTCCCCGGCACAAAAGTTCTCGTTTTGGTATCCAAAATCCATGTTACCCCCTTCAGGCAGAGTATCCCACTGGAGCTCGTCCCAGTTGTTTGCTCATTTGCCATAACTCCTTCCTTGCTTGTCTTTTTTGAAGCTGCAAAGATTTAACATAATAGTTGCACTGCACCTGTACATTAAGCTCTTTTGATGCTTGTTACTCCAGTATTCTGCTTGGTACTTGGGAAAGATGACGTATCAAATTTCTAATGCAGTAAAAGCAGTACAGAAAAAGCCTGATACAACTTAGAAAAGTTAGAGTATAGATGTAGTTCCTATCTCACAGGTAGCTGCTAGACAGCCCTCTAGGTAATGCTCCTCCTCCGTGGTGGTTGGTTTTATGGAAGGACATATTTTTACTCAGCAAGAAACTTGCCCATAGTTTTTAAATTCCAAGTTTTGCATTAAAATCAAATATTTCTGAGGAGTCTGGGGTACAGCTCTTTCATCAGCATCTTAAAATATGTGAACTAAGAGATTTAAAATATTTCTTCTGAATATTTTGACAGTAACTCTACAAGTAATGCAATTTACCACTAACACAAACATGACAGTTCCAGTTCAGGAAAGCACATCGCTTATCCAAAGTCGTACACACATCTGTTACTAGCAATAAGCAGGCTTGAGTTTTCCAATGAGTGTGAGCAATACTTATAACTTTTAATCCATATAGACTTTGCAGCAGTGGGTTATTACCATGATTACCCCAATGTATCAAGGAGGAAACTGAGTCACTGTGGGATGAAGTGATTTGCCCAAAGAGCGCAGTGAGTCAATAGGAGAGCTGGGAATAGAGCACAGAATTCCCTGCGTTATCCATTGGAGTCCTCAGATAATATCATTTTATAAATGCTCTATCTTTGTAAAGACTTCAGTGCTATAATTATCTTCCCAGGACTCTCATGGAAACAAGATATTTATAACTCCATTAAGCCTTTCCTAGTAATTTTATGATCAAAGTGAAAAAAATAAATAATGCTGTGCCAGTTAGTCGCATGTCCAATGTCATTCAGAATGGCTGCATGATGAAAGCTTCTCCTTGGTTGTTTCAATTAAACGCTTGCTATCTTTTGAATGCCTTTCTTGTGTCTAATTCCCCTTTCACTGCATACCGGTGGAGAGGAAATATTTTTTGCCATGTGATGAGCCACTCGTTTAGAATGTACCAAATAACTGGGAAAGATGCTTGCTGCCAATAAAGCCTACTGGTTTATGCTATAAATGTGACCTTTTAGAAAAAATACTTTTCCTAAAAGCCCTTAACATTTGCCAGTTTCACCTAAAAGGAGCAAAGCTACCTCAGTATTTCCACTAACCCTTGTATATCTGTAAAATTACATCGCGGATGCCAACACCAACTGTAAACAACAGGTTCGTGACTGAGACATTCGGACCCCAGTTCAGCAAAGCACTTAAGCATGTGCTTAAACTGAAATCCATTCTTATTCTGCAAATCCATTTTAAGTGTTTGCTTAAAGCAAAACACATGCTTAAGTGGAGTTTTGCTTGGCACAGTGCTTAGGCACAGCACAGAGCTAGAGCCTTAGAATTCATTTCTTTTTGAAAGGAAGTCATTATTTTTAGCTTACCTCTCAGTGGCTACAGCCATATCTTTTGGTCCCCAGATATCTATTTTCAGGAGGTATACGTGCTAAGCCTAAACTTCTGGTTTCTGTGACAATCAGTGGCACAGAAAAGATATCGAATGCCATTACCAGAGTAAAGAAAGAGACCACTTGAAATACTTGACTGCTAAGTACAGATGAGAGGAGCCTTCAGTGAGGCTCATTAGAGGGAAGACATAAAAGAAGTCGTGATTATTCTGGGAGGTGGCTGCTGATACGGGTGATCTTTTCACTGTGCTGACTGAAGAAGATTGACTTGCAGTAGGTCAACAATTTTAACTCAATGATTTTTCTGTCAAATATATTTCCACAGGAAATTTAAGATTTCAGGGAAAATGTTTGTACTTTCCTCAAAAGTATCAAAAAATGTTTGGCTGCAATGTGATAGTTTCCCTGGTTTTTTTCTTGAAACTCTTCTTTAATATACAATAAAATCCAAAAAATATTAAAGGAAATTTGATTTAAAATAGTTTTATTGCTCATAACTCTAGACTTCCTCTTGCTCATTAAGACGACTCCTACCATTTGTTTCACTTGCTTAGACATGGGAGTTACTTATCCCAATATAAATGAATACCAACATGTAGTCCTGGCCAGCACAATCCATGGGTTTTGCTCAGATAGATCTGGCCTATGACACGTCTGGAGGAGCAACAATTGCATTTTCTAAGATTTTTTTTTGAGGGATGCCCCACTGCATTCCCTTTAACATCCATACTTCCTACAGAGGTAGAAATAGAAAGATAGGTCAAAATACTTTTTTTTTTTTTTTTTCTCTGTGAGCTTAAAAATCTCCTGCTTCATACACCCTTGTGATAGTATGAATAAAAAGTCATTCTGACTCCTGCTACTGATACATAGAAAAGCTTTCTAACGGTAGGGAGAGTCAGGTAAAGGACAAATTCCCCATGGAAATCCAGCGCTGCTGTATTTAAAAGCAGCCTGGACAAACACTTGAAGAAGAATAATGTAGATACTGTTAATCCACTGCAGAGTAGGGTATTGTGATGACCTTTTAATACCTGTTTAATCCTGTCCCAGTGGGAAAGTGCTGTCTTTCCCTCCCCCAGAAGCTTCTGAATTGTTTCCAGGTAGAAGACCCCGTTTAGCTCTATCACTTGACCACTGCATTGCTTTACTAATCCACCTCCCTTGTTTTTTTCTACCTAGGAAAGTATGGCAAGTGCATGGAGCTGTCCTGCACTGCAGGGCAGTCACACAGCGACGGGATCCCAGAGTCAAGCCCGCTTTTCCTCAACTGCTTGTTTGGTATCTCTCTCTGGCTGTCAAGAACAGGTAATTCTTTCCTGCCGAAAGCCTACATTTTAATAAAAATGTCCTGCCTTTCAGGACAAATATTTTCATGAGTGATTCTAGCCTGCTAGGGAGTTGCTAAATCCAGTAGCCCGATGGAGGCAAGGCTGCCACAGCTCCGCACCCCTGGGTCCAGCCTGCAGCGAGGCTGCGCGTGGATTCCCAGCAAGGACACGCACAACCACGCGTGTACAGCGTGTGTGTGCCCTGATGGTTCCATGGGCCACACAGGCAGAAACACTCAGCACTCACAAGCAGCACCAACGGCCTCGTCCTGCTCCCCTCTCTAACAGATCAGGGTGAAAGTCTGTGAGTGTGAAATATATGTAAAAATACACATGTACGATACGGATCCCTCCAGTAGCTGGTCTTGAATCCTCGCTCTCCCCAGCTCTGCCCAGAGACACACACATGTACAAGTGGGTCTTCATCAACCCCCAGGCTCCATGGGCCCTCTGGCAGCTGGCCTGAACCCCCGGTCCCTCTGGCAGCCAGCTCCTCCAGGTGCCTCACCCTTGGGGACAAAACACATGTCACCTACTCACCAGCTAGCCTGGCTGGGCTTTTGTTAGTGATCACACGCTGACATAACGCACCCACACAGTGTGCACATACACACACACGCTCCCCCCAGCTGCTGGCACCACGGACTCACGAGCTCCCCAACCCATAGTTCCACTCCAATTGAGGAACTCACACCCCCATTCCCACACGTGCACACGCAAGAGAGACCATCACCCAGGAAAAGAATTAAAAACAGTGTAAGGAGAAGACAGGACAGACTGCACTGATCAGGCACAGGGCACAGCTGGAGCAGCATACTGCTCAGCAGTCAGTGTACATGCAACTAACTTCTTTTATCCCCTTATCCCTCTATTTTCCTATCTTTGTTCCCCCCCAACCCACCTTGATCCCCAACCCACCTTTCCCCACCTTTGGTTCCTCCCCTAAACATCCCATAGGAAGTCTCATGCTGCTCCTCTCCTGCACCCCACAGTGTGTCCCATGCCCACAGGCAGTGCTCCCCCCTCAGCCCAGAAAGTGGGAGCTGCTCCCGGTGTCGCTGGCGGGGGTCACCCCAGGACACGGCCAGCCCCGCAGGGGGGTGAGCAGGGCATTGCTCAGGGTCCCCACCTGCTTTTGCTCCTCTGCTCCTCTGTGTACAGGGGGAATGTGGTTTTTATCACATACCCTAACTGCTCACAGGCTGTTCTTGGGGGATGTGGAAGGAAGACAAATGTAGTTCTCGTCAGACACAAGAACACACCACATCTGAAACACTCAGCAATATGCAGAAGCTACACCAAAACTGTGACTGTGTTTAGGACAGATTACGACCCATGGGCAGTAGTGTGTTGTAAATCTTCACAGGTGGCTTCAGATGCCTTTTATTCATTCTAACCAAATTGGTGCTGACCTTCAAGTTATACTTTCCTTTAGGGACATTTAGGGACTTTAAAGTCAAGTTTGCCATTACAGAATTTTGCTTTTTTGAGTTACCTCTCTTGGGGAATAAAAACCCAATGAAAACGAAACCACACACACAAAAAACCACCCAAACACTAAAATTAATTAAACAGAAAAATAAAAGAGATGTACATTGGGAAAAAAAATTATCTTCGAAAAACTACAACATATCTGAACAGATATTGTGGACATTTCCAAATTTTAAAATTAAAATATACACTTTGGAGTAATGACCACACATGAAAACTGATGGAATAATTTTCTCTTATGGAAGAGATATTGAAACAGCAGCTAAGTTTGCAACTCTTGCGGAGTTAAGCATTATGAGCTAAATTAGAAGTTAGATGAATCATTTTCCAGCCATATAAATCATTAAAGTTTGTTAAATTGTTGTTATCCATAACTGAGGTAAGTCAACCATTTAATGAATTATACATTGTGTTATTTTCCTATGGATGTTACTGCCATAGTTTTTACCACTGTTGAAAGTCCATTTGTGGATTTTTTTTCAAATAATTCTAAAATAATAACAATCTTTACTTAAAAGACTAAAAATACATGCCAGTTATTATCATACATGAAATCTGACAGCAGTTAAGGTGTTGGTATCTGAACTTATTTGACAGCTTCTTTGAACAACTTTTACTAGGTATTCTTTATAGGATTAAATATTTTTAGAATTGTGAAATTTGTTCTATAAGTCAGTCATGTTAAAGGGAAAGCAAAAATGTTCTAGATACTAGACAACCAGTCTAATGGATAGTAATAGCTTTTCTTGCAATCACTTTTCATTAGAAGTCAAACATCACAATTAAACTTTAATTGTGTATTCATGCAAGGACCGATTCTGAATCCTGTGGAGGAAATAAAGCTCAGTAGAAATTTTAGGTGCTCCAGTGGAACAAGACCCCAGTGTTGCCCATGCTCGTAATTTTTCCATTACAGATGCATTTTATTTGCAGAACGTTGGCACCGACTGTAGGCAGAGCAGCCACGTCTTCAGCTACCTACAGAGGCCGTGATACATAAGTCATAGTAGTTTATCGTGGCCCTGAATCTGATCCGGAGTCCTCTGCTCAGCGCTGTCCTGTAATTTGTGCACACCAGCACCAGGGAGCTGTGGGGAGTTACCAATCTGATTTCTTAGCACCAGGCACTGCTTTGGCCTTGGTTCAGAGAGACCTGCAGGAAACAGTGACCTGGCCCAAGGGACCTGCTTTTTCACAGGTTCTAGCACAGTTTCCTTGCAGGATTTCCAAACATAGCAGCTTTTTGTCCTGAATGTCTGGTTGGAGAGTTTAGTATATCGGATTTTCAAAGTCTATGAATAATTGGCCCACAAATTATGAATGCAGCAGGAGAGCTTGATTTTTAAATACTAGGAGGTGGACACTCAGGTGAGGAGCACAGACACGCCTATACTGGTATGGCATACCAGAACGCAGAGTATGGACAGCATTTAAAGTTGAAATTAAGAACTGTTAAGGCAGAGAACCTATCTGAAGATGTAGGACAGGGAAGCAGCTCAGTGGTCCATCCATCCAGGGGTGGCTGGCAAAGGAAGGTAAGTTAATGCTGGGCAGCTTTCATTCCCGGCATTTATACTGGACCCGGAATGGTGCCATGGGTTGCTGTGTCCCCACCAAATGTAAAGGGCTCTGCAAAAAGAAGAAAATCAGTAGAAAGATTTAAGTTAGTTCAGTTAATGGAATTATCATTGTGCTTTAACACCAAGATACGGTTTTGGAGCTTTGGTCTTAGAGAACCAAGACCAAATACTGAGAGTATTTCTTGGCTTTGCTGAAGCCATCGAGCAGGGCCTTCATGATTACTTTTTATTTCACTCACACTGACAGAGGATGGCACGTGAGATCTTAAGAAAATCTAATGGTTTTGAACATCTTCACCAGCATAATTGCCTGTGGGTGCAGACCCAAGTTACAATCAACTCCAGTGAGAGCTGATGTGGCAACACACCCTCAGTCAGGAAAAGACAACTTTCCTCCATGTTCTGGGTGGACTTTCTACCACTACTTGAGATCAACATCTCATGTTCTTCAAGGAGAGAAGAGGAATTAAGTTCTCCAAGCTTCCAGCTTCCAGCCTGAAGTGCAATCATCCCACTCTAAACTTCTCCCTCTTCTCCTTGGCAGCTTAGCCATAGGGCATGCGTGTCACGTTTCGGTTGTGACAGGTAGACATGCTCACTTAACAGTGGTCTGTGTTTGTGCAGAACAATGACATTTGGAAAGCAGAAAGGACACAGTGCAAATGGAGAAGGAAATGACTGCTAAGAATGGAGACTGCGCCACTCTCCCTTAATGGTAAAACCTTTCTGGGTCACAGTTGCTCCTTCAGTCTTATCCTAATCATTTATTCTCCACCACTGAATATGTAGTGGAAAAGCACTGCGAGTGCTGCATCTGATTTCATATCTTTAAAGTATTAATAATCCAGTTCCATATTCATTGGTTTTGTGAGTGGCAGAAAGCAATTATAAAATCTCTTGTAATGTTTAAGCAACGATGAGACAAAATACTCTTGTAGGCACTTTCTTGTATAGACAGTGCAGCCCCACTAATGTTGCTGGAGTTACTCTGGGTTTTCTGAGTTAAAATGAAGATTGAGCTATTCATTACATGTTTTATTAACACTCCTCTCAAAATCTTGCTTCATTATACATAACCACAGTTGAACATGGTTGTTCAGCTGAGCGTGATGAATGAAGAATATAAAGATGTGGAATGCTATACAAATGCATGGATCTTTTACCTCTTTTGGTACTGCATCCAAAAGCACAAATTCATATTTGTGTAGGAATAGCACAACGAACAACTGGATTTCCATGATAGCAAACCACCTGCAAGAAAAGAGAGGAAAACATTGGCCATCCAGCCTGACCATCACACCTGTGTTATCATCAGATAAGAAACGGGGTGTCTTTGACACGTTTTACATTCCATGCTTTAGTTCTGCTTGAAAGTTTATCTTCAGTAGGAAAATATGCTGTAGCTTTGTTCAGCTTCACTATTCAGTGAAGAACATGACTGTAGCGGCTGCCCCTTCTTTCTGGTGAAACTTTAGACTGACAGTATCCCTCTGACACCCTATTTTAAAACAGCCCCTTATCATTATGGTTTTTTCCACTGTATAAACATTTATGTTCTTCTAACTCTTACTGACTTGAAATAACTTCATAGGAGTGAGAAGACAGTCAAATATAGAAAAGGCTATATGACTAATTGTGCTATATAAAGTTATATAATGCAGCTGGGAGCCTGATGACATCAGAGTAGCTGTGACAGCGGGAGTTATTATTTAATGCGTCAGCATTAGAATGCAGTATGAGACCCAAGGGCATGATTTTTTTTCTGTAACACTCTCAAGAAAGGTCTTCCTTAGTCAATACGGAGAAGATTTCAGATAACTGCAGGTAAACTCCTCTAGGCTATTATTTTTTAATGTCGATCTGTACAAGAGCTTTCTGCATTCAGGCACCTGCATGCACCTATCCCAGGTCATGGGATTACTCACTTGCAGAATTTAGACCTAAGTCTTAAATACCTTGTTAAAATAGTAATACTACCTTACTCTTCTACACAGTTTATCTTCCATTATCTGAGAGATGCTGGAAAACTTGGATAAAACATCTATTGGGGAATTCACTGGGGAGAAGACCACATGACTGCACATGGCATCAGTCTGGATTTGGCCTGGCAGGTGTGAAGAGGAAGCTAATAAACCTCACGAGAGCCAAGCTAACTCCTTCAGAGTCATCCAGATCTGCACGCTGAGCCGCCCTGTGCTCCAAAGCGGGAGGACGCTTGTTTGCTTTGGCGTAGCTTTAGACCCAAATTATCTCTCTGATTTCACATTGGAATTACCTTGAGATAGGGAGCTTTTGGTGACCTTGAGCTCAGGGGAATGCAGTACAGAGATATTTCAATGGAATTTAGCTCAGGTCAGACAGGACTTACTAGCCCAAACTCCATGCTGGCAGCACCACACAAAGGTGGGCTCCTTAGGGTGACTGCACTGTGTGCACAGGGTGGGGCCTGAGGTTCTGCCTCTGCGCCGTCCTCCCTGGTTTGGCACGGATGTACCGTGATGCAACCAAATGCCAAAATGCCTCTAAGTTGCCCTGAAAGTGGAAAAGCTGCATTTCCAGAGGCCCGTCCTTCAAACACAAGCACAGCTGGATGCGGACTGACCAGCTCTGGCACTTCTGTACCCACGGCGGGGTTCATCTGCAGCCTGTCTGAGCGGCGATGGGTATAACCCGTAACCGACTGCAGCATTTCCCACTGTTAGATCCCAAAGCACTTCTCCCAGCAGGCTGCTGTTGTTATTCTGCTCTGCAAACAGAGATGCTGAGACACAAGGACCAGAAGCAACATGCGGGTCTGAGGGCAGCCAGAGGGACAGTCCAGGAGTAAAAGGCAGGACTGCAGAGTCCCCGTGTGTTCCCCTCTCCCACGGCACGTTGTACCGAGCAGAAACCAGGAGCTTTCTTGCAGCTAAATGCCTCTTACTTCCCACCTGTCTTTCGTATTCATGACTGAGTTCTAGAGCAGTTCTCCTGTGAAAACTCTGAGTCACTGATGCCTTCCCGTTTTATTTAGTGACAAGGGGGTTTGACAAAGATGTGCTTTCTGAATCTTGCCCCCAGTGTGTTGCTACGTATTTGTGTTGTGCTGGAACCCAGGAGGCGAGCTGTGGATTGAGGTCCTACAGTAAATGGAGTCTGAGAATGAAATCATGGCCGTTGCGCTGAAGTGTTTACAATGTCAGCGTAAGATAGGAGACAACAGACGGAGCCATGCAAGATAAGCGCAGTCACACAGGCAACAGTCACCTGGTTAGACAAAAGTAGCTTCACTGACATCAAATTTTTCCTTTAGGTAAAAAAGATGGCACAGAAATGGCTTTGTGGGAGCTCTTCCCATATTAGTTTGCTGGAATATTTGTAAAGTAAGTAATTGTCTAGCTTTCAGTTTGATTAAATTAGCTATTAATTTCATTATAAACTTTTGCAATGGAGAAATTAAATGTTTAATACATTTCATTTATAAATCCCGTTACTGAATTAAATGCAAATGCATCTTAAACTTGAAATATCATTGTTTCATTCAGTCATACCAAGGAAATCTGAAACCTGGGATCTAGATACATCCCTTGATTTAATTTAATTTCTTCCAAGAGCACCACATTATTCGTTTAGAATTATTACTGAAAAGCATGAAGGTGTGTGTTACCATGTGGACTGTGAAAGGGTTTGAAAGGAGTTTTTGTTTGTCAGCGAGAAAAAGATTCTCCATCCATTGTCTATGTAGAAATGTTATGATTTTCTTTCTAACCACAAACTTATTTTAAAGATATTATCAGAGTCCAGAGAACAGCCTGAACAAAGAAATAGGTCAGTATATAAACAAGCAGCTTTCAGAAACATTGTTTTGCAGCTTTCCTGTACCTGTGGATGCCTCTTGTGAATTCTGCTGTCACCCTTGCTGGGATTGAGGCTGTGCTCGTTTTTAGCTCAGGAATATGGTACAAGCCACAGAGGTACAGCAGTGAGTGAGCACTTTTCTTTGGCAGGCCTAAATGGCCAATGCAGTATTATTCATTTTATTTATGTCTTTATTGCCTTCACAAAGTTTATCTGACACTCATGTCCAGCCATGGGTGCAGATTCAAGAATGCAGATCCTCTGCAACACCCTCTAGACTCCTTGCTCCACTTGGGATTCTTGAGTTAAACTGACCAGTTTTAAGGATTCTTGTATACTTGCTTCTTAGAGGAGACCAGGTTTGGAAGGCAGAGAATTGAGCATAGAGATGTTTGAACACAGAAACGAGGAGCAGCTGGCTCCCTGGGACTTGTTCCAGGAAGAGGGACAGCAGAGAAAACAGCAGAAGGAATGCAGGAAGCTTCGAGGCTGGCATTGCTGGAGGAGTGAATACAGATAGGATCTGCAATTTAAGCCATCGTACAATTGCGTGGGCCTTAATGCAAAGACAAGATTCAAACAGAGAGGAGCCAGTTAAGACATCTGAAGATTAGCGGAGATGTCAGTGGCATCATAGAGGATGGAAAAAGAGTCTCAGATCTGAGAAATGTTCTTTAGGTTAGTTTAGAACTGGTTTATGGCAACCTAACTGCCTGTGTCTGCAAACTGGCATGTTTGTAAGAGGAACAACTCTCCCTTGATGAAAAGATGCCTCAGCAGCAGCAGATCTCAGCTGACTTTCCTCCCTGAGGGATATCCCTTGATACACTAGTCTCAGATTCTTCATTTACACTCTGACTTAACTTGTCTTTTCCAGGAATGAAACCACTTTCAAATCAGTTTAAACAGGGTCCAGACAATACTGAACATTAGGGGACTGACAAAGAGCAACGCAATGAAAACACTTTATTTCCAAGTGTAAGAGGAGCCCAGTTCAAGAGAGTTGTTCTCTGCAGGGTTTGGGAATAAATAAACCCCAGCTGTTTCACTGACCTTCCTGGACACTGATGCTTCCCTCCTCCGAATGCCACAAAGCTGTCCAAGAAAGCATTCTTCTCTAAATTTGCCTCTTTCCAACGATCCTGTGGGAAGAAATTTTTTTTTCCAAATCAGCCTTATGTAAATAAAGCTTAACTTTATTTCTCCAGGCTAAAAATGACCTTGGACAGCTAATCCTCAATACAAAGTTGCACTAATGCCATTTTTTTCTATGCAACCTGTTAGTGTTAGAGTCTGGATTCAAAAGTCAGCACTGACTCAGGGAAAGAAATGAAGGTCCCATCTGAAACCTGTTTAGGTGCCTCAAAGTGCTGGAGAGGTTTTCAAGATCACCCCTAAAGCATTCTTCCTATACCTCCCCATTTTTCTAAATCCTGCATCTTGAGCTATTGAAATTCCTATAAATATATATATATATCTCTTAAATATATGCACATTCAAAGCAAATGTTCAACCAGCACCTTCCCTCAGCCACAAAATTGTATCGCGGCACACAAACGGCTCGTGCACAACTTGCACACAAACCATTTCTAAGACGCTGTGCACAGACAGAGGGAAGGTGTATCAGCTGTCACACGAGAGAAAGGCAAGGATTGCACAGCCCCATTCTCAGGTGCAAGCCAGTGTGTGAGAAAATGAACTCTGCTCAACAAAACCAGCCTGTCTGTACTCAGAGGGCTCCTTGCTCCATCCTGAGTTGCTTTAAGAGAAGAGGAACAACACATGGAACAAGACAATATGGGCTAAAGTTTGGGTTGTTGGCACTGACAGAAGTAAATCTCTTGAATGCTGGGTGACAAACTACACCAGCCTCCAGAAACTCTGCAACTCTACCAAGGTCTTCAAGTGACACCCTGTCAAGTTTATGGTGGCTAGAACTCCTCTGATGAAGCTGTCTTTGAGAGGATGTAATCTTGTGTTTGTTTATTTTTTTTTTTTCCAGCTGGGGGTGTTTAAAGCTTTCCGAAGAGGAAACCTGTTAGCATCAAAATCCAGTAAAAGCAAGAAAAAAAATCTCAGCAATGATGAAGCAAGGCAATACATTTGGAATGGCAATGTCCAAGGGGTACTCACCTATTCCTCATGGAAAAAAAGTGTTTCTATAAAACAAGCTGGCTTACTTTTTAGGAATAAAGTTACTAAAGAAATAAGCTGCTGCATCAGGGTTTCTGCTTCGGATTTCAGACAGGCAGGAATTGTTACGAGGGATTTCAAATTGGTGAAGAGTTTGCTAGAAGGGAAGTTTTGTTTAAATTACTCCTTGATGTATTTCTATAAAAAAGACAAACTGTTCTATATCAGATGGTGCTAAAAAGAGCAGTTACAAGCCTGCCCACACGACCACCTGGAGTGGGATAATAATCGAGAAACTCTAGATGAATGACTGCATTAACAGAGCTAATACCTACCAGAAATCATCTGACTGGAAAGACCAATGAACCTGGGTAAATAAATGGAGATGAGCTATACAAACAAATGAGAGGGAGAGGAGAGTACTTGGAATCATAGACTCATAGAATTATTTAGGTTGGAAAAGATCTTTAAGATTGAGTTCAACCATTAACCTAACACTGCCAAGTCCACCACTAAACCATGTCCCTAAGCACATCTACATCTTTTAAACACTTCCAGGGATGGTGACTCAACCACTTCCCCGGGCAGCCTGTTCCAATGCTTGACAACACTTTCAGAGAAGAAATTTTTCCTAATATCCAACCTAAACCTCCCCTGGAACAACTTGAGGTCATCTCCTCTTGTCCTATCACTTGTTACTTGGTTAAAGAGGCTCATCCCCAGCTCTCTGCAACCTCCTTTCAGACAGCTGTAGAGGGCGATGAGGTCTCCCCTCAGCCTCCTCTTCTCCAGACTAAACCACCTCAGTTCCCTCAGCTGCTCCTCATAAGACTTGTGCTCTAGACCCTGTGCCAGCTTCATTGCTCTTTGGACATGTTCCAGCACCTCAATGTCTTTCTGGTAGTGAGGGGCCCAAAACTGAACACAATATTTGGGGTCCGGCCTCACCAGTGCCGAGTACAGGGGGACAATCTCTTCCCTGTCCCTGATGGCCAAACTGTTTCTGATACAAGCCAGGATGCTATCAGCCTTCCTGGCCACCTGGGCACACTGCTGGCTCATGTTCAGCCGGCTGTTGACCAACACCCCCAGGTCCTTTTCCACCAGGCAGCTTTCCATTCACTCTTCCCCAAGCCTGTAGCAGTTACAATGGGGTTCTTGTGCCCCAGGTGCAGGACCCAGCACTGAGCCTTGTTCAATCTCATGCAGCTGGCCTCATCCCATCACTCCAGCCTGTCCAGATCCCTCTGTAGCACCTTCCTTCCCTCAAGCAGATCAACACTCCCACCCAACCTGGTGTCATTTGCAAACTAACTGAGGGTGCACTCGATCCCCTCGTCTAGATCATCAATAAAGATGTTGAACAGGAGTGGCCCCAAAACCGAGCCCTGGGGGACACCACTCGTGACCGGCCGCCAACTGGATTTAACTCTGTTCACCACCACTCTTTGGGCCCGGCCATCCAGCCAGTTTTTTACCCAGTGAAGAGTGCACCCATCCAAGCCATGAGCAGCCATTTTCACCAGGAGAATGCTGTGGGAAACATTGTCAAAGGCTTTACTAAAGTCCAGCTAAACTACAGCCACATTTTCCCTCATCCATTAAGCAGGTCACTTTGCTGTAGAAGGAGATAAGGTTAGTCAAGCAAGTTGGGCTCAAACAGTGGGGTCTTTCCACGGTGAGCTCTGAATCAAGATCAAAATGATATAAAGTAGTACCATATTATTTGGAACATATAACTGAGCTTTAAAGTCTTGCTCATTTTTGTGCACATCTTGCTCATTTAAAGGCTCCTCGTTTTTGTGCACATCTTCTCTGTATACAAGGCCATTCTCCAGAATATGGGAAATACCCAACTTTAAGCCAATTTGTCCATGTGCTTTTGTTGTGAAATAAGTGAAGAGGAGAAAAGAAAGCAAGATACCCACACTAAGAGTGACAACTTACAGGTTTGAACATTTCTGGGTCAGGAAAATATTTTGGATTCCTGTGCAACCAATATGGCGACAACATCAGCATGTCACCTGCAGGGACGGTGAAATTCTGAAAAGGAGAAAAAACTCTTAAGAAAAGAGAAAATCACAGGTTCAGATCACAAAACAGTCCCTCCTTAGTACTTTTCTTCCATCAGCAGAAGGCCCTAACAGTGGCCAAGTGAAGGTGGTAAAGCCACAACAGGCATATTACATGTTTGAAGCTGCTTCTTGCTGTTGCCATTTGTTTCCATAAGAAAGACCTAAACAGTGGAGAATGTGGAAAGACTATTTTTGTTGCCCTTTTTTTCAGGTAACAAAATAGAAACATTGTTTCTGTCTTTCCTACTTCTTGATGTACCATGTGCGCTGGTATTTTTTACTAAGTCTTTTGTTAAGCACTTCCTTTGATGCAAAGAAATTCATAGAAAGTCTTATATGACAGTAGACCTTTATGGGACTTTAGTAATTTCTTAAATAGGCATGAGTGCTGATTCCTTAAGAGAGTGTTTTTCTCCCAAACATTTATTTGTTAGGCCCCTGCATGTTGGCACTTCCCTTCTGAATGGCAGTGAAGAGGACAAACAGAAAAGAAGGCGTTTTATCAGTTACTAAATTGTGGTCCCTGTGTCTTGATTACTATTTTATATACCATCAGCACAGTATCTCCAGCTCGATTCAATTCAATCTAAAATCAATTAAAGATTGAAGATAAGACTGTGAGCAAGAGAAACAAAACCACTCTTAAATTAATGATAATTAATGGTGATGATGAATAAATCTCTTAAACAGAATATATATATGAGATTGTGGAATATCTCTACTGTTTTAATTTTATCCAGATCTACTGGAAGACCCCTTTCCAGACAAATCATACGGCATCCTTTTGGGGAAAAAAAACCCCCAAACCTCACCTGAATTCTTATTGGGTTTACTACTTTCTTGGTGATCGCACCTGGAGACCTCAGCCGTATGGCTTCTAAAGTGCACCATTTAATAAAAGGGAGCTTCTTAAGGTCCTCTTCAGAGACTTCTATGTTATCTTTACCTGTTGTGGCATGAGAAAGAAGACTCTGTGTAAAAATTAGATTTCATACTTGTTTTGATACCTGCTGACACATCTTGCTTTAGAGCTTTTGACAGAATGCCTCAAGACTTCAAGACCTTGTTTACACCCAGCAATTTTTGTGATATTTCAAAGTAAATAAATGGACCAAAATCAGTACAATTTAAGAAAAGCCAGTGAAGATAATTTCATAACTCTACAGTAGGTGTAGATATGGCATTGACCAGAAGAAGCTGACAAAGGCCATCTTGGAAGTTCAGAGTCCCTGGACTTTTTCAGTACTTTGGCAGGTTACTGCATGGAAATCTCAGGGAATGTAGGCACCAAGACTAGAAGCTGTGGCTGAGCTCTTGGGCTATGTTAACACTGGCAAATAAAACAGGGCCAGGAGAAAGGCTTAAGCACTTGTTCATGATTTTCCTTACTAGTTAATTATTGACAAGTTCCTTGGTATGGTTTTGACCCATGTCAACTAAGAGTCTTCCATGAAAGTCTAAGCATGGTTCAGGGGACTGCATATGTGAATGACTGCTCCCAGTAGGTGACTGTTTTTTGAGGGAAAGAGATTAGTCATGGAGAGGAATCATGCTGGACAAAGTGGCCTCAGATGAGAGAAAAGAGAACAGTTCCTGTCCTGTTTTTCCACAGAATAGCTGTAACTCTGGTGAACATCACACCATGAAAAGCAGCTGAATTGAAAGACTCATCTAACCCTATCATAGATGCATGAAAAAAGCACAAGACTGATTAATACAAATATAGGTCTAAATGATAGGTGTGGAACGAAGAGACAAACACATATAGTTCTTTGTCTGCCTTCTTTTGCTAACATCACAGGTGTTTTTGCTTAAAATTATGCCTTGAGTATATGCTGAGTAAAGAGCTCAGCTGGACTCTGTGTTATCAGTAGTACCCTTAGCAGCAACATTGATTATTCCCAGCCATTGACCAAGTGTGCCATGTGCTGGGCCAATGCAGAATAAGTTGCTTCTAGGTTCCAGAAGGACATGATTGGATTTATTACCTGCTTTGCCAAAAACAGAAGCCAGGTCTTCCATGATTTTCTTGTAAATGGAAGGATAAGAGAGTATGAAAGCAAGGGTCCAAAATGCAATCTAAACAGAGATGAAAGGACTTTAATTCAGGAATATGGAACAGCATTACAGTATCTTTGTAGCAAATCACAGAGGCAGGTGAAAACATTTGCACTTTTTTGTATGTGCCTGTTGTAGTTGGGATGCACAGGGAGCTGTGCTTCCCGGGTAAATCCACATCTAAGGCCTCAGCTCTTGAGAGATTATGTCTAGTCATCTGCTGTGTGCTTACCTTCAGTGAACATTATATAGCTTTGGCTTTGAGCTTTGAAACACAGAATCCTTTCTTTAATTTCAAATAACTAGGTGCTAAAATGAATTACTAAATCATTGTGTGTGATTAGATTTAGCTGCATGAATGGAAAAAAATTAAATAGTAAATTCCTACTAGTATTAGCAGAAATGAGGTTAAATAATTTGCAGGGCATTGTCGCAGTGAGTCACACAAAAATGGGCAGGAAAAGTTTTAATTAACAAGCAAAACAAGCAGTAATATATCCCCTTTAGAAATAATTTGCTAACTGATTACGCAATGAGGTTGAAAATCAAGAAATTTAGGAAAGGAGAAAATCCTCTTAAGTTAGATGAAACCAGAAGGGCTCGCAGCACTGCCAGGAGTCCCTCTCTTGCTGAGCTAGCGGGAGATGCAGTCTGCACGCAGATCTGGTCGTGGGCCATCTGTGCTGGTGAGGGATGAGAACTCTTACTGTTATTTTCCAAATAGCCCCACGTGGATGCAGCCCTCCTTCTGCAAAACAAATCTGGTAGCTTAGTTTTCTTCTACAGCATGGATGCTGTGGCTTCACTCCATGGGCTAAGGAGGGATAACTGAATTGTTTCAGATAAAAGGGTTTAACATGCTTGTAAAAAATCCCCTTGGAAGTTGAAAGACCTTTTTTCATCATTCCAGTCACCAGAACAGTGGTTGTGACTATTCTGAGAAACAACAAAATATCTGTATGTCTATTTACAGCTGAGTATTACAGAAGTAAGTAATGATAGTGTTGTGGAAGGAATGTCAGTTATCCTGATAACAGACAGCAGGCTATGCCTCTCACTTATACCAACATGTGAATCCACAGAAACCTCACTGAAATGGATGAAATTCCTTTAGGGTAAATTGTAGTAATATCCAATCTACAAAAAACATAGATATATCCATTAGGAGTACATATAAAAATAACTCACTATCATTTTTTTTCTAACTCACATCTGTAACGGACATGACTGTGCTGGAAAGAGCTTAGTAGTCATGGTAAATAAAGGATGTTTTTGCTGCTATGGATTTTTCATCTGAGAAATTCCTGTAAATGTCTTTGGTCAGCATAAGATGTGTTAGATATATTGGGCTTGTTCGCATACATATATCTGTATCATTAATCCATCAAATCCATTTCTAACACAGACAAAACTTAAGCTGCAGTAGAATCAAACTATTGCTTTTCTTCCCCTGAAGCAACACTGGCATTTGTACAGCAGATCCCCTGAAGCCAAAAAGCCAAATTCACTCAAGGATTTACACATAGATGAAGTTATTCTATATTATGGTTTTGATATTCCTTACAGTTGATAACACCAGGCTATTTAAAATAGACTCTCTACTATAATACAGCCACAGTGCTTCAAAATAGAGTTAAATGCTCTTCACAGCTTAAGACTGTGATCTTAATAGCTATGAAACTTATGTTCCTGAAATGTTATTGTAGGGGACATCATAGTTTAGGAAAAATACAGGCAGAGCTTTTCTTGTCATTGCTTCTGACATTGCAGCCTGGGCACATTTCTAGCGATGCATGTGGGCATTATAATCCCTTCTTTGGAATAGGTGCAGTGTGTGTGACCTCTGGTTCAAAGCCTTTGCTTCCCAAATACAGGCTTTTGAACAGGATAGAGAGAAGGTGTTTCTCTAGCTGATGTACTTACAGGGACAGCATTTGCTTGGGAAGCCCAGAGCATGAGGAGACCATAATTGGGAGCTAGATGTTTTCCTTGCAAGTTATCCAGGAGATGTTGCAGTAGTGTCTGTTATAAATAAAAGATAATAATGTGTATTTCCAAAAATATATTAAAAACTAGTTTAGGGTAGGGCTTACTAGAATTCAAGGATGAAGTAATGTTAGTTATGGTTTTTTGCAGTCACAAAGTAGAGATGACAGCTGTTAAGAGAAAGTGAGACTCAGAGGCAGAGGGCCAGAAGAAGTCAATGCACCACGTGAATCCCTACTGAATATTTGCACTGCCCTCCATTTTCTTAAAGTTTTTAAGGGAATTAGTTCCCTCACTCCCCATTGTTGCTTGTACATGGAAGAAAGAAAAAAGAAATCTCTATTCTTTTTTTAATTCCTGCTCTACTTCTCTACTTTAAAGAACCTGAAAATGGGACTGAATAAGTTGAATGAATGGAAATGAAGAAAATGTTCTCTCTGTTCCTGTCAAAAGGGTGCTTGTTAGGAAGAGATGGTCCGATATATCAGTGAACTCCTAGTTTCAGGTGTTTTGTTAGTGACCTAACCAGTGATTTCAATGGCTTGATATTCTTTGAAACTATAGCAACTGTGTAATGTTTTAGGATCAACTTTTGTTTATAGTATTTCCTTAAATACAGGGCAACCATGCATTCAAGGCAAAGCTTCCTGTCTACTTTTTAGAGGGGAACAGGCTGACCTTGAATAAAAAGTGATCGCTTTTTTTTCCAAATTCCCACCCAATCTAAGACACTGAGTTCATGCCTCCTACTTCCTGCACCTCCTTACCTCCCACCATCCTCTCTCCAGCCCTATCTTTCTTTCCATTATTCTGGTTTATTTTATGAAAGAAATTGTGGTATGTAAAGCTTTTAAAGTCTAAATAAAACCTGGTTTGTTTAATGATCTGTTCTATAACCATTCGGTAGATCAAAATTCCCAGGCCAGTCTGCCCTCGTGTTTGTCAGCCATATAGACAGAATTCCTGACATAGCTAAGGAAAATAACCAGGGGGACAACTTATCACAGCTTTGACACAATCAATATTTAGGGTACTTGGCTTCCAATCCAGTAATCTGCTATTTTCTACTAGTCTGGCTGCTGGAGGATCTACTCAGTCTACACCAGGGTTTAAAAATAGTACATGTAAGGTTTTGAAATTTCACAGTGCGGTGCCCTCAGAGAAACCACTAAAGAGGTCTTTCTCTCACCTCTTTCAACTGCTTACTGCAACTGCAATACTGGAGGCTGGAAATGGGTCATAGCTCTGAACCCCTGGCTTAAAATTCCCCAGAGGAAGATGCCAGTTCTCAGAATTGTAGGAAATAAATTAAACTGAGGAGTAGGACTCAAAATTGTGGGTCTGTCCTAATGTAGGTGACAGCAGTACTGGACAATTAAGGTACAGCTATCAAAGCTGACATATTTGGCTTATTTCTTCCAGTACTGAAGTAATTCAGTGTGTTCAGTTTGGGTCCCTGCTACACAAAAAAGATGTGGACGGGCTGGAGAGGGTCCAGAGGAGGGCCACAAAGATGATCAAAGGACTGGGGGGCCTGCCCTATGAGGAAAGGCTGAGAGAATTGGGTTTGTTCAGCCTGGAGAAGAGAAGGCTTAGGGGAAACCTTATCACCATGTTCCAGTATTTAAAGGGTGGCTGCAAAGCAGATGGAGACTCCCTTTTTACAAGGAGTCACATGGAAAAGACGAGGAGTAATGGGTACGAGTTATTCCTGGGGACATTCTGATTGGACACAAGAGGAAAATTTTTCACAATGAGAACAATCAGCCACTGGGATAATCTCCCCAGGGAAGTGGTGGATTCCCCAACATTGGACACTTTTAAGATTCATCTGGACAGGGTACTGGGCCATCTTGTCTAGACCGTGCTTTTGCCAAGAAAGGTTGGACCAGATGATCCTTGAGGTCCCTTCCAACCTGGTATTCTGTGATTCTATGAAATCCTGCCCTCCATTCCTTCAGTCAGAATATACAAGGAAGTCATCTTATTTCATAGCCTCGGATGTTTACCTTGGACGTGATCTCTGAAGGGTTAGTTCTTTCAGCATCTGACACTACTTTCTCAAATAATTTTAGAAGCCATTTTTTGGATTTCGACCAGTTCCTGTAAAGAAAAGTAACAAACAAGAAACACTTAACTAAGTCAGCACAAACCAACGTTTCCTTTTTCATGAGAAGGACTCCTTGGTTTCTTCCCAAAAGCCCCAGGGCAGCAGTCCATTGATGAATAGTCAAGTGTCAATCTGACTGTCAGTAGTGTTGACTTCACCTTGGCCTGACATCACCTTGCAGCCAGGACCTGTGACTGCAAGACTCCTAGATTTTCATATCTATTCTACTACAGGTTTGCATTGTGGCTTTGGCCAATTGCTTTTCAAGAATGACCTCCCATAAGAAAATAAAGACCACCTTTTTAGAGCTTCCTTAGTTCTTTCTGAAGGCTATTTTGAGGTGCTCAAGGTGCTGTCGTGGCCATGAGAGCACTGACAGGCTCCCTTCCTTGGAGCCTGGTTGCCTCTACCCAAGGTCAGCTCTGTGACAGTGCAGCCATGTAACCTGGGATCAGTCTGCTGGGAAAAGAGCTAAGGTGTGGGAAAGAGCAGAGAGATGCCTCGTTGGGGACCCCTCAGCTTGGGACTCACATTTAGGCTCAGGCCTTTGCCCTTTGCCCCGTTCTGCTGCTCCCTGACAGGTCCAAGCTGAACCCTGCCCACCTAAGCAAGGTCATGAACATTTTTAGAGCATGAGTGCATGAGACAAGGTCAGAACATTTTTAGAGCACCTAGCTGAAAGCCTTGACCCCAGGGTGTACCATAGATAAAGACAGCGCATCATCCTCCAGGGGAGAGGTCTCCTGTCGTTGGTATCTGAGCAAGCAAAATGCCTGTAATGGGTACACCACGTGCATCAGCTCCGCCCCATTACCTCAGGAAGCACTCAGGCATCTGAGAAGCATATTCAAAGTCCTCATCATACTTTTGAAAATGTTCTTCAAACTCCTTGATTTCACTCTGACTTGTCGGGCAGATGCCTTTTCCAAACAAAGTGTTCACCACCGCTGGATACATGACATGCCTGCAAGGACAAGATCTTTGTGATTTACAGGCCACAGGGAAGATATTGCAGCAGTTTCAGGTCAGAATGCAGCATTCTGAATTGCCAGCACTAGAAGTGTGGTACTCAAGTGTCATGCCAGGATGGAAAGGGTAGCACAAGGCTCATACCTCACGCACACCCTTATTGCAGATTTTAAGCAGAGGCTGGGAGATACACAGACCTCAGGCTAGTCCTCTGCATGTGGCTGAACCTCATCAGTTCGTGTTTGGTCACTTGAGCAGTGGCAGAAAGACTCTGGGCGCTGAAGTTCCCTTCTCACCTTTAACCACCCCTCTTATTTCAGGGTAGCCCATGTGGACCTTCTGGGCATTGCACAAACCTTTCTGCAACCAGGCACCTGAGAAATCCTTCTGGCTGCAGCTTTGCTGGACAGAACAATGCTTTTTTGTTTTCTCTTTGTCTCACTCCTTCCCTGTTTGCTCATCCATTATCCTGCAGACTCTGAGCTCCTTTCTCAGACCACTTCACCTGTATTCTTTAGCTCCAAGAAACCCTTTATGCAGTCGTTGCTGGGTTCCAACCACTGCTAAACACATATTTCAGGCAATGGCTCTTTCACTTCGCTTTTCTACAGATCATAAGGAAGATGGAGCCACCTGGTGGCTCCACGGATTTAATTTTGAGGCAGCTAAATAACGATTATCCAGGGCATTGCATTCCAAGTCTTCTATCCTGTGTTGTCTGAACAGGTCACACCCAGCACAGTTTTACTGTGAATGACTCTCTTGGATTTTTTAGTTTATCATCCAGCCTATGACTTTTTTTTTTAATTTTAGACAAATAGCAGCAGATTTGGATTTGATGCCCAGCGTCCATGACAGCCACAGTAGTGGGAAAAACACCCAGTTCCCCAAGACTGCATCAGGGATGCAGCAGGGAGCCGTGCGTGCCTCGTGTATGACTTGTACACCCATGCCACCACGGGGGCCCGTGCCATGGTGTGGGCCACGGTCTGTGCTGGTGCCAGTACAGCACAGAACAACAGGTCCGTCCCTGCCCTCAGAAACCCGAGCCCAGGTAAAAGACCACAGATGGATTCAGACAGGGAAATAACAAGAAAATGGGAGGCAATATTAGCATACCAGGCAGTGACGTAGCACACCACCGATTTGATGACTGTCCGTTTTTTCACAAGAAGCAGATGTGACTCTGATCTCAGAAGACAGGTGGGGGAACACCATGGGATGTGGGGGTTTGCACCTCTTTATTGAGACTAGTGGCACTGACAGCTGGGAGGTTTCAAAGACCCTTTCCCCCACATTTCTCCCCAGTTAATCCAAATTGCAGTGATTGAAGTGACAGGTGCTCGGTGTTTTAGCTGCAGTAAAAAGCTGTATCTTAGATGTATTATGCAGAAAAACTCAGCAAAAGACAACCTGGATGTAAGGTCTTAGAAACAGGTCCAAGCCACCTGCAGTATTCAACTTGTAGCCCTGATGGACAGGCAAGATATAGGTGTTGTCCCAGACAATCAGGAATAAAGAGAAGTTAAAAGCTCTGTTGTTGTCACCTGAAATTGTCAGTAAAAGGATTTTTTTTACATGAAGGATGAAGTTCAGGCAGCAAAGTCAGTTGCAGAGGTCTTATTTAAGTTTTCGGCTAGGCTTGGCCCAAAACATACACGGAAAGTTTTCATCCTGCTGAAGATCAAGCATTTTGTCTGTAAGTTCTTTATAAACATGGAAGCTTTTATCCCATGTTTTGGGAAACAGGGTTTGTTGAAAGGTGCTGTTTTTTTCTTTTTTCTTCCAAATAGGTTATTCAGATGTTTCCCCTAGCTGGGAGAAACACCTTTAGATGAAACCCTGTCCACTCTGTGACCCATATGAAACCGTGAAGCAGTGGTGAATATCCTGACACAGCTTTACTAAGACCTGAGAGCCTGAGCTCCACCAACTTTACTGTAACATCTCTGCTCCCATATAGGATACGTATGTGTTACAGATGTGCTGCAAAAATCCCTTACCTTACCAGGTCATTGAGGTCGCCTGTGCCCTCCATGCCCAGATGTGCCATGTGCTCATGTAGTTCCTTACACAAAGTGCCCGTGAACATGTGCAGATTAGAAGGACCCATTTTCCCCTTCATCATGCTGTAGAGGTTACCATGGTTCTGATAAAATGCTTCTGCAGGGACAGAAACTAAATACAAAAAGAAACAGAAACATTTTGAAATTCCTGTCTGTGTGATTTCATGTGGATAAGCCCATGAGCTGTCAGAGCATGCCACTGTGGATGGGATATGTACCTCATCCCTTTCTAATGACTGTTGTACTGCAGGGTAACAAATTATTGCTACAAGCTGATTTTCAAATTACGTGATAGGACAACGTACTATTGCTTCAAACCTGGTACACACAGGTGGCACGTCTAGCTGCAGAAAAGGACGTGATCTTAAACTGGGGCTGCTTGATGATAAAAGTAGTAACAGTCCCTGGTTCAAAAACCTTTGATCCCTTGAGACTGAATCCAAATCACTTACAGTGCTGGATCCACATGAAGGAATTTCATTTTGCCTTCATTTTGTAGCATGGTCATGGGTCAAGATGAGCATTTAAGGCATGATCAAAAAGCCAGTGGGCTTTGGATTGGGCTTTAATGTTCCTGGGTAACTAGATATGATTTCCATTAAAAAAGAGGTAAATCTCATTTACCTGCATTCTCGACAGCTTGTTGTACTGCCTGTTCAAAATTTAAGTCTTTAGATTTAAAAAATGCTTCAGTTCCTTCTTCCTCAGTCACAAAAGTAAACCGTTTTCCCAGAGCAAATACTGTGAATACAGGCCCATGCTGGAACAAACAAAGATTTCATATTATTGTATTGTTAACACATTTGATGGGAGCCCCAACAGGACTTCAGTGCTGCTGAGATGTCAGGAGGGAGGATCTGGTCCCTCCTGCTCTCTGTACACCTTGGCTCAGAAGTGCACAAAGATGAACATGAATCAGACCAAGATCTGTAGACTTACAGACCAGAAGGGAACATCACAGGGACCTGCCTGACCTCTTCCAGAGTAGAATAGATTCCTTCAATGAGATTAACATTTTATATTTGAATTACATTACAGTTCAAACAATACAACCCACCTGGATTTAAAGAACTCAAGTGATGGATTATCTACTGCATCTCTTGGCTGTCATAGCAAAGTACCCACATCGTAAAAATCCATAATCCTGCCTGTTTCCATCTACATTTTTTAACAAAACTTCCCCACTCCTGAATCTTTTTAATGTTTGTTTTTTCTTCTTTTCTAGTTTAAAGGTTCTGCTAATACCCACAACTTCTTTCTCGTACATCTGTTGAAAGATTAATGTCAAAATAGCTAACAAGCTTTGAGCAGAATATATGGAGTTTGTTGAGACTTCTATTCAGGGAAGATTTTTGATGTCATAAATCATTCTTTCATTTCCTCTTAGTCTAATGTCCTAGAGCCCTCTCAAAACTTTCAGCAATAAGTATTCACTTCTGAATTCTTGTATTATGAAAAAGATCACTGGTATTTGTAGATACTCTAAACTAGCAAACAAATGTGCAATATCTACTGGCTGTCAGATTTAGACATAAAAAGACCAAAATTAGGAAATGAAGCATCTTTAGCGTCTTTTTCTTAGTCAAGGCAATTTCTGCTCACAGGCAAAAACCTTGGAAATCGAAAGCCCAGCATTTACATTTATATGCACAACACCTTCTTTTGACAAAGTTATTGTACATATGGAAAGGTTTAGGGTTTCATAAAGTCTCTGGACACAGCAAGGAACTTGATTTTCTTTTCCAGGTTACATTGCTGACAAGGGTGAGAAAAAGTTTTCTGTTGATCTGTCTGGAGTACTGAAAAGCCTTAAATCCACCTTGCTCACATGGTTTATGTCACTGACTTTAACCATGCATTAACATCTGACTTTTGTTGTCTGTGTCTGTATTGTAAAGCCTGCTTCATCAAAAGCTCTTTGAAGCCAAGGAAAAGATTCCTCTTGACATCAGTTGAATTTTGATTGTGTCCTTCAACTGTAAATTATTAAAGAAAGAATGACTGTTTAAACTCTCTGGGTGATAATAAATAAAATATTTTTTTAATAATAGCTAAATTGCTAAGGTTGCTTTTTTATGGATAACAGCATGTCCTCAGCATCAGGCTGGATAACAATCAGTGAATTTGAACTATGTTTGTTTTTAAATTAGATTTTTTAAATTTTACACTAACATTAAAATGTACTCAAACGAATTTTAAAATAAAATTAAATTTGAACTAAAAGCAACCTGCAATAACACTTAATTATTCGATTAAGGTCGCACTCAGTTAAAGACTGAACACTTTATTTTAGATGATTACATGTGAGCAAGATGGCTAAGCTCCATTATAGACAATAGAGATTGAGTCTATGCAGTCAGGGGAGCCTAAAAACCAATTAATCTGAGCAGCTACTGCACACCTCTATTTTTGAAGGTGAGCTGAACCACCCCTAGACTCCACTGATAGGACTGACTACATGTCCACTGACCATCAGTAAATCTTGGACATCTCGCTTACCTGTAGACACCTACGCAAACAATCTGGTTTTGACTCTCATCCAATTTCCTGCAATCTTTTTAGAATAATTAAAATTAAAATGGAAATTTAAAAAGCTCCATAAAGGACCTCCAGAACAAGTCAGTTTCATTGAACAGCACAGTGATGGTGGATATTCAAAGACACATCTTTCAGAAAGCAGAATTTTGTGTCCAAACAGGACAAATAAATATGATATCTGACGAAAGAAATGTAAAATTAAAATACTAAAAAAGGTTTGAGGATCAAACTGCTAATGGCAATCTCCATCCCCAATATTAAACACTTTTCCGAACATACCAGATTCAGGAAGTCTCCCAGGGTGTTGCTGAGCCTGATAAATGCTCAATGTGTAAAGAAACCAAGTGGGGAAGCAATGTGAGTTAGTGATTACATCAGTTTAAGACAAGTCCCACCCTGG
This sequence comes from Strix aluco, assembly GCF_031877795.1. Taxonomy (NCBI): domain Eukaryota; kingdom Metazoa; phylum Chordata; class Aves; order Strigiformes; family Strigidae; genus Strix; species Strix aluco. The sequence goes on along the minus strand of NC_133933.1, from coordinate 126,297,210 downwards.
AGCCTTTCACTGAGAGTGATGGACTGAGACCTTGTTTCAAAGGAAGTGTTAAGTAGAATAGACTTAAACAAGTGCTAGTTAAATCAGTGATAAATATTTCAATTCAAAATTCTAGAGGGATTAAAATATGAAGTTGCAGAACTACCTAGTGTGGTCTGTTAAACCACCCTCAGCAACAGGAGGATGGACAGGCAAACGTGGTGCCCTTCTAAAGGGCTCCTGAAGGAGGACCTGGGAAGCTTCAAAGAGTCATTCCAGTACTCTGCAAATTTTTACAAGTGTTATCAAAGTACCAGGATAAGTAGTGGATAAATAGGATGTACTGAGGAAGAGCCCAATACAGCTTTAAGAAAGACATAAGGCTGTGTGGCCTTAAACATATTCATAATTCATTCCTTAGAAGAAGAAATTAAAAGCTTGCATGTAATCTGGAGTCATTTGGGAGGCTAAATTATGAGGAGACCTAGAAACATCACAGAAGAAGACGGCCTACAAGAATCACATTCTGAAGTGACCTCAAGATCTATTATACAAGCATTAATAATTAATTTAGAGCTCTCATCTTGCTAGGAAAAGAGCAGAGAAAGGACAGCAAATATCTAAACCCATCCTGTGCCCACACCTTCAATTTAATGTGTGTCTCTGCCCATTCCATCTCAGCAGGATCTACCGAGCTAGAAAAGGCAAAGGGATGGACAGCAAGCATGAATGAAAGTTTCATTCATTCTTAGCTTCCAGGAAAGGTGAAAAGAGAATAGTTATTCAGTTTCTCATAATATAAAAGCTAATGGGCACCTCTTAGATGCTAGCTTTCTTCATATGGTTCATGGTTAAATTATGGATTCATTGCTGTGGGATGCTGTGCAAGACAAAATTATGCACAGGGTAAAAAAAAAGGGATTAGGCTATCATAGTCAGATCATCTGGATGCCAGTTCCAGCCTAAGAAGTCCCTAAACTGTTGATGGCCAGAAGCTGGGAAGGAAAAGCAGAAGGCTGCATACTCTCATCTGGGTGTGCTCCCTACACCCTGTTACCCAGCATCTAATAATAGCTGTTATTCGAGACAGACACCTGAATAAACAGATTTCTCATCTGTCCCGGTATAATTATGCTGATGTTCTAATGTCATGAAATCTGCTACTGGAACAAGCTGTCAAGCAGTTCTGCATTTACCATCGTGTTATGGGTGGGTACCAATGAAGCGTGGGTATAGCCTGACAGCACCGTGTCCCAGTTTACTGCTCTGTCTGAAATAGCGTTTAAGGAGACCTGATGACATATAGAGACAGAGAAAGCAAAATAAAAATCCTGTTAGGATTTAGGGCTATGAAGTTGCTCTCACTTATGAAAGCTCCTTCTTTCCCAAAGACTGGGAAACACCACACAGAACAGCAGTGCCATGATGAGAGGCCGACTGAGCTTACATGAAAGTAACACTCCAGAGAAATAAAAACTTCAGAAGGATGTCCTCCAAAATCCCACAGGAAGGAAATCAGGGAAACAGCCATTTTTCCCAGGGGGCACTGCCAGGCAGGGAGCAACCACTGTTGGCTGACTAGCTGCAGTCACGTCAGGAGCTAGGTGCACTGGGCTGGTTTTCCTCTCCCTTGGCATGCACACACACGAGTTCAATGCCATGTCCCCTCTCTGTCTCAGGGCCTTTAGCATTCTGGTCTTCTGAGCATGGGACCAGGGTCACAGATTGTTAGTGACTCAGCTGTCTTCAGAAACGCTCCACCAGAAGCCTTGTCCTCTTCTCCAGCCTGTTTCCCCTCCACCAAACCTCACGCAGGATGCATGACCCCTGCCATGTAACCCAGCAAGCCATCCCTCACACAACCACACACAGAGAATAAGGCTGAGAGGCATTTTGCTGAGTCCTGAGACACAGCACCATGTCCCCCATACAATCAACAGACTGACAGTGATGTATGGATCCACAGGTCCATACAACAGGGCAGAACAATTTCATGGGTCTAACTGAACTTTTTTTGTTAGCTTAATTAGCAAACTGATGAGAAGCAGTTAAAATTCCTTATTAATTCTTATGTTTGCCAGACAAAGTGGGGAACCACATGCTTTGAAGCCCTCAATAAGCAGCTCTACTTGTATTTTATGTTGCCTGGTGGCTCCAGTTACCCCCCTTGCCTGTCTCAGACTGCCTGCAAAACTACTTTAACTAGTCAGGCAGCTTTAGGAGGAAGAGGTGGTATCTTTTATTAGACCAGAGATTAAGTATTTTATTAGAGCAGGAGATCTTTCTTTTATTAGACCCACTTATGACACAAGGGGAAAAACAGACAATTCTTCCAGCCCACGTCTTCTTCCGTAGGAGGAAAACAGAAGCAGTGAACTTCATGCAGGTTGGAAGAACTTCAAGTGCAGATTGGAAGTCTGGTGTGTTACTCCAGGACTTGAAAGAAAAAGCAGTGAGGGATATACACAAAAGGGACAATAATAAGAAAGCTAACTCTTTAAGAAAGAAAAAGAAATGAGTGTCACTTTGACAGACTGAAGGACTAATCCAGGGGAGGAACTTCCTAATTGCAGAAGTGTCCCCTGAAGGTAATGTCCCTATGGAGCTGAAGAGGTTTCACACTGCCTGAGGCCTGATTCTGCACTAGCTTTTATGAGGGCAGCTTGCTTGCACTAAGGACACTTTACCCTGTTCTGGTAATATTAAGGAGCTTGTAATGATTGCAGATGTATTTTGCAACCCCTGTAATGCCTGTTAATGACCCCTTTGGCAGTAGCACCTGTTTTCTTTGGCTGTACCATGCTACAGTGCCTACTCCTTTAAAAGGGAGCAGGCAGGAAAAGGCTTATCTTTCCTGACCTCAGCACATGGTGCCAGTGTGGGAGGTGGGAACGGAGGGAGGGAGACATGCCTGGGGTGTTTAAGGAGAGGAAGGGGAGAACAAGAGAGTATCCCTCGCCAGGGACAGGGAGACTGCCGGATGATCCTGCTGCAGGCAGGCAGCCAGCATGGGGGTGACGGATGGAAAGGTCCCTCTTACCCAGGGGGACCGCAGGGAGAGGTCACAACTCATAAGGACACTGAGGTGCTGGACTAAGAAAAAGATCAAAGAAAAGGTCCTATCTGCAAACACACAGTAAAGGGGAGATACATAAGAAAGCTGCCTCTTTCTGCTTTGCCTTATTTTGAGTTTTCTCCCACTGAAAATGTTTCTTGTTATAGTTTCTGTCCCAGCAAAACCTGGGGTTTATAAAGTCCTTCAGGGGTTTCTGGCATGTTCAGATGTAGCTGCCACAGAACAAACAGCGGCCTAAAGGGTCTCCAGGCAAATGAACTGTCAAAATTAATGGACCCAGAGCCACTAAGTTTGCATTTGTACTTCAACACATTCTTTAGTACGTAGAAGTTTTGCTCATTCAACTGGAGAATGAACCCCCAAAAAGGACTCTTCTTTCAGGTTTGTTTTAAAATTTCATCTAAGGGGTTTTGCTAAAAGCTTCCTGGGAAAAAAGGCAACTAAAGCAAGCTTAAGTCACGGTGCAACATCTGTCCCTAAAAGGGATTGCACTGGAATGGCAGGCTGCTTTAATCTCGTTGCCACCAGGATAGATTTTCAATAGAACAAGGAGGTTCTCTAACAGCCTTGTATCAGAAGAGTCAAAGAAATATTACGATTGGGTTTTTTATGTGAGGCTTGATCAGTTTATTTGAAGGATTATATGGCATGGTTTCTGAAATAGTAAGAGAATGGACTGGAATGAGTTTTATTCCAGTCCTACATTTCTGCCCTAAGATGAACAAATAACTGATCATGGTATGCATAGATGAAAGATAAAGGAAAGACATAGTAATGTAAGGTTAAAACCAGCCTGTTAAGCTCAAAGAAGCCAAGGAACTCCTGATCATACACATAAGCTTACTCTATGGTGCATCCAATGTGCTTTAATACAAGATTGACAGCTCTTGATGTTCTTACACCTCATACTTCAGTTTATACTTGCACCTCCGCTTTCATTTAACACCACAAGTTTGTAACAGCCATGGCTGCAAAGAAGTACTTACAATACAATAGTTCAAAATGAGAAAGCAAATTTTAAACATCCAGTATTTCTTAATACTTTTTTTCAACTTTCAGGATGTTACAGTGGTTTCATTTTTATCTAGTTTTTGCAAGTAGTGGGCTGTGAGATCCTTCAGTATTGAACACTCGAGGCTGACTATATTGCCTCAGTAGCAGGTGATATCACTGAATGCAAACAGAAAGATGGGGTTTACATCAGTGATTATTAGCTGCCTAGAAATTAAGCATCTAACCTAAATTAATCATTTAGGCTCTATCAGACAGACATAGAAAAGAAAGGCATGTCCAGGGGGTAAATCTTCACACCTGTCTTTGGTAAGCTTATTAGGATGGAAAAAGCTGCTGGCCAAGCATGCGTCTCTCTTGAATGTTGAGGGACACCAGCTGGTACTCAGAAATCTCACCTAACTTTAGGTACGCAAATAATCAGCCTCCTGTTCCCAGCGCCTGGCACAGGGCTTTCCATGTTATCTGAAAACAAGATTAACAGGTAACCAGACTGCAAAAGCAAACCAGCAGAAGTGCTGGGTACCAGCAGGATGATCACAGCACAGAGATCGTGCCTGGATTGGATCCACAACTTTGCAACGTTACTGGTACAAAGACAATCCTTCACCAGCTAAATGCTCCTGGCATTATAAAACGTGACAGGAAAGGGGAAAACTTAATGCAGAAGTTTCTTCTAGCTTTTCCCCTTGCAGGCAGCCACCCTGAGCACGCACCCACAAGCAGGCACGCCGCCACAGCCATTACCTTGCTTCTAGCTTGCTCTATAAACTCCAGAGGAGCTTTCCCGAACTGAAACGCAGCTCCAAACCAAGGGATCCAGCTCCCGATGCAAGGAGGGCAGCTCGGGTTTCTCAGCTGAAACAAAACAGCCTTGACAATAAGAAGTCCCAGGACAGCTGCCAAAAGGACAGCAAGAGCCATTTTGCCTCTTCGCTGCCTGCTGCAGCAGCTGCTCTGCCTGACGCAGCACCCAGCACGGCCGCGCTGGCCAGGATTACCCGAGTCAATGAATAGGGGCTTTTTTATCAGTCCTGCCAGCTGATCACTGCCATGGAGACAAGATGTTAAAGCACCAAGCAGTCCAGGGGACAAGCCCTTGTTTTGGAAAAGGCAGAGCCAATTCTCTTCCACTCTGGGACGAGGACCAACTCCATTGCTTGCAAAACTTAAATGCTGCTGTGACAAATCCTTGAACTTTGTACCCATTGCTGGAAGGGTACCGAAGCAGCCAGGGACACAGCCAAGGACACTGTGGCAAAGCAGTGCATCTCTTTCTTCAGCTAAACATTTTATTTTTTGGCAATATCAAGATTATCAAGCAGAGAGGCTGTGATTTGCAGACATTTAGCTTTCAGCAAGGCAGATGGCAAGAAACTTCTGCAGGCATCACCTGAAGCAGTAAGCATTATCAAAGGTATCTCTTACTTGTCTGAGATTATTTCATTAAAGGTAGATGTGTGTCCAGTGTCTGAGGAGTAGAGAAAGGCTTCAGAAGTTGAACTGGCAATTCAAAACCTGCTGGTGGCCCCTGTAACATCACTGCAATGTCAGAAGCCAAGATTTCAGAGAGGTCAGATTCATTTCTTTGCCTGTGTGGAAGTGGCACGCCAAATTATGTACAGAATTCATTAAGTATAAGAAAACATAGGAAGTGCTCTCACAGCCTAACCCCAGATACCCTTGGCAAGTTTGAAGACAATAGAAAACCAGGAGGAGTAGTTGATAGACCAGATGAGTGTGCTGCTATTCAGAGGAACCTCACACGATGGAGAAATGGGCAAACATGGACTTACCATACAATCACAGAATAGCAGGTTGGAAGGGACCTCAAGGATCATCTGGTCCAAACTCTCTTGGCAAAAAAATGACTTCATGAAGTTCAGCAAAGGGACATGCCAAGTCCTGCCTCTGGGTAGGAACAATCCCATGTACCAGTAGAGGCTGGGGGCCACCTGGGTGGTGAGCAGCTGTGCAGATCTGGGGGTCCTACTGGACACCACATTGAACATGAGTCAGAAATGTGCCTTTGCACTCAATAGCACCCTGCATGCATTAGGAAGAGCATTGCCAGTGGGACCAGGGAGGTGATCCTCCCCCTTTTCTCAGTGTTGGAGAGATCCATCCAGAGTGCTGGGTCCAGTTCTAGGCTCCCCAGTGCAAGAAAGACATGGACAGACTGCAGTGAGCCCAGCGAAGTGCCAGGAAGTTCATAAAGGGGCTGGAGCATCTGTCATTTGAGGAGAGGCTGAGAGATCTGGGACAGTTCAGCCTGGAGAAGTGAAGGCTCTGGGGGATCTTATCATCATGTATGAACACCTGAAGGCAGGGTGCAAAGAGGATGGAGCCAGGCTCTTTTCAGTCGTGTCTAATGAAAGGGCAAGAGGCAGTGGGCACAAACAAATACAGAAAATTCCACCTGAAATTATTTTTTTATCATGATGGTCGTCAGACACTGGAACAGGTTGCCCAGAGAGGCTGGGGAGTCCTGGGAGACATTCAAAACCCAGCCAGACACAATCCTGAGAGCCTGCTCTAGGCAACCCTACTTTAAACAGGGTGTTGGACTAGCCACACTCCAGGTCCCTTCCAGCCTCAATTGTTGGTTGTTTTTTTATAATTTTGTCTTCTTTGCTCTGGCTCTTTGTACAAATCTCTTCTTCTGCTCAGTCCCAGGACCTGATCCTCAGGCCCAGACTCCTTGGTTGAACAAGCCCTGCTCAGCCTTTCTAGCTCTTCATCTGTTTGTTCCACAGACAAGCATCCAGCTGTACATCACACCTTACACTTCTCCCTTTACTCAAATACTACCTCCACACATGCATTTCCTTTTCAATGAGTCTCAGCCTTTCTGGCTCTGAACCCCAAATTATTTCCCCACATCCTTCCTCCCAAACCCTACTTAGTTCTGTCCCATTCGCTTTGTATCTGTGCTCCCAAATCTCACCAGAATAAAACCACACCTGATGTCTGAGTAGGAAATAGAGCTGGACTGTTCTTGAACTTGTCCTCATGTATGTTTTCATAATATTTCAATAGTTACTAACCCAGAGGCCTTATCTACTCACCAGCTTTATATATTTTACTAGGAGAAGGATACAGTTCACTGCTACTATATTTCATAACACAGCACCACGGGAACACCACACCATTTGTATGGTGCATAATTTGTACACCATTTCGTGAGCATGATTATTCCATTAAAAGTGCTTTGTACAAATAGTTTAAGTCCCTTCCTGTACAGGAATAGGTGCACAGACAGGAACCTTTGTACCTATGCAGACAGGCAGTACAGTAAAAATAGCACAGCAGAAATACACCTGAGAGTAGGAGGTTAAGAGCTGTGAAAAACAGATCTACAGCCGTCATTAAACAGTCATGCTGAAATACATTGGGATGTCACCTACATTGGTCATGGGTGCAGAAGAACAAGCCCAAATATGTCAGTTATGACAAGTAGGGTGTGGATCTCCATTCTGCAAACTGTCTGGAAGAAACAGATAAATCACTTTTAACTATGATATTACTACACTTCTGTGTTTAGCTATCACAGCTCTTTGTATGTTTATTCCCTGGTTTTATTTTATCCATTAAATTCTTCCTTTTCCTACAAAGGGGTAAAGTGATAAGAGAGCTAAAGGCCTTGTAATATTGGAGTATATTTTCATTATACGCACAGCCTTAGTGAACTTAAAGTGAGCTATGTATACAGGTAAGACACCCCTCAACCCTCTGTGATGGTTTTGTGTTTGTTTTGGACTTTTGTTTAGCTTCTGCTTCTGGGGCACAATTTGGTGAAGGACATGAGACACTACTGAAGGACACTATTGTGAGGAAGACACAGTCAGTATGATGGTGAGATAGTCATTAACAAGCTTTTTTCAGACTAGGTTCTAGTCCTGGGCAGATACAACTTTCCAATATAAACTTAACACAGTCACCACTGATGGAAGCAGGTGAAAGGACCGAGGCAGTTTGGCTGCCTTTCTCCAGCAGCACACAGCCCTCCCAAACCCTGCTGCTGTGTTTTCATCACATCTGAAGTCCACGCTCCCTCCCTGCATATGCAGTCTTTGATCAGACTGGCTTTGGACAGAAACCAGAAAATGCTGTCTCACTGAAAAGTGAACTAAAAAAATGGGAAAGGTGCTCTCTGCTGGAGCTGTCTGCCTCAGGATTTGGGGATATATAAACTCTAGCTGTTTGATGGACCTCTGGGCACTGGCTCTTCTCTGCTCCACAAATCACAGAGCTATTCACACAAGCATTCATCTCCAGGTCAGGTTCATTTCAAAGATCCTGTGGGGAGAGAAAATTCTTCCTCACTGCCATCCCCAAATCAGTCTGGTTTAAAAAAGAACTTATTTCCCCAGACTGAAAATGGCCGTGAAGAGCTGCTATCTCCACAGGATGCCACAATGTTATGGTGTTTATTTTAAGGAGGGATCTAGTTGTTGTTTTCCACCCCTTAAAGCATGGGTCTAGAGAAGACAAGAGTGAGACTGTCTCCAGAGGTGTACATCTACGGAATGAGAGGCAATGGACGTAAGAATCAACGTGGGAAATTCTGACTGAATATAAGGAAAAAATGTTCATGAAGTGGTTAAGCACCAGAGCAGGCTGTGGCTGTGAAATCCCCGTTCCTGGAGATTTTCAAAAGGTTGCCAAACAAGACCCTGGGCAACGTGATGTAGCTCTGAAGCTATGCCTGCTCTGAGTAGGAGATTGCACTAGATGACCTCTAGAGGTCCTCTCCAACCTAAACTATGACTCGATGATATACAGTCTGATATATAGTGGCACAAGCTCACCCAAGCCTGGAGAATAGCTATTGAGGGAACCACAACAGCAGATGGCATAAACTGTCTAGAATAAGGCTCTGAACCACTCATACTCTCATTGCAGACAGGCACGTTTGCATTAAATTGTAATATGCTTCCTGTTTTACTCAGGGTTTTGTCAGTAGTTTGTTTTATCACTGCATGAATTCTAATGAATTCTAACCCAAAGAAGGATCCAGTTTAATACTGATTACTGGTGACCAACAAGATAAAGTCATCTGACTTTAGCTGCGTATTTCACCTGCAATGCTCCCTTCATTTGTCTGAATCGTTGTGACTGGGATCACACATCAAAATGTTAGGCAGTTAGATAGGGGTGTGGGGAGGTGTTCTGGGATAAGTTTCTGTGACCTAAAAAATCCTCAGATCCTCAGCATGAAGATTAGTGATTAATGACTAATGATTAACTTAGTGATTCAGCTGAGCCTTAATGATAAATTCTTTTGAACAGCACATGCCTTACCCTTTTTTTCATGATGAGAACCTAAATATGCCTGCATTAATGTAAGGGAAATTAGGACTGGCACACAATTAACACGGCTTCAGCATTCAGCCAGGAAAAGCTTTAAACTCTTCACATACAGGGCTTTGGGCAGAGATCGGCTTCCGTCTTCCCAGGTTTGCGTGCAAACTGCACTGCTCTGTGCCTGATCCCCAGCAGACATGAATTGCTACAAGCACTCCAGCTCTCTAGCACTCCAGCTCGGCACGTAGCTGTTGCTAACGCAGCTTTCCTTAAACAGATCTGGCTCAATTCATTCGTCTCGGATGCCAGGGCAGCTGTCTGACAAGGGAATGGAGTTTGGGGCTCCCAAGGCGCTGCTGTCAATGACAGCACCCCATAAAGTGAATAGACCCCACACACGTTCTCATCATCTTGAGGTCTCGTTAATGAAATTTTTTTAAAACGTAGATAATGGGCAAAATTGTGCGTGTGACTGTACCCGCACTGCCGGTTTCCTAGCAGAGGGTAGTGTTGGTGACAGACTACATTTCCCAGGAGACCGTTGTGCAGGAGTCTCTCGTGTCACTGCACAAGGACCTTGCAGCTCCGCAGGAGGCACTTGGGCTGTTTCGGTTCCTGGTGCTGGCGCTGGAGAAACATGACCTTCAGCAATTTGTCTCCTAAACGACCCAGAACAGAGCTGAGCTAGGCTCTGCTTCTGCTCCAGACCCTCGCAGGGTGGCTGGTTTGCCTTGTTCCATGTTAGACGCTAGATGTCACCTGCAGAAGAAGAGAAGAGCTTACCTCTTCCAGAGAGATGGCCCCGGGCCAGCAAATTCGCTCTGTCAGCCTGTGCAGCGGCTGTGGCAGAACTAGGTACAACTCACCGTGATTTTCTGAGAGGGAAGGGGTTAAAAATTTACTTATGGGGGGCAGGGGGAACTTCAGTCCCCAGGAGCCTCATTCCTCGGTGTTCGCTCCGGCTTTTCCGCTCCAGCAAATCTGTTTGTTCCACTCTGCTTGTCGTGACTTCGATAGTTTAAGGCTTGCGAGTGTTTTATGCCACCTGACTGTGGCTGGAGGGATTTTTTAGGTCAAAATCTTTGCCTCTGAGACCGAAGGGCTGCAGACATTAACCCAGAGCAGTTGTGACTAATTTAAGCTTTGTGCTTGTTGGGTTTCTGGAAGAAGACTAAGAGGCAGGACGATGATCTGTTGCCTAAGTTAGTAGCAAGGGGCTGACTTCTTCAGGAATTTGCTTTTCATAGTTAATGCAGGTTAATCAAAGAAAAATGGAATCTTATGTTTCTGGTTACAGTGGACATGTCTGTAAAAATGGACTATAATAAACTGCTTCCTGAAATGTGAGAAAGAAGCACCCTGGCATCTGCATAGCACTACTTTGTGATCAGTAATTTATTTGGAATATTTCTCAGCATATTCTATGTAATTTCTATAAGCTCTTGCAGGCAAACCTTTGCTCTAATGATTTGTAACTTCTCAATCTTTGCTAATCTTTAAACATAAATACCAAACTTAATGGCTGGGAAGGTCCATCACCCAGTGTCCTGAAACTGAAATTAGGGGCAGCAAATATGTTCCAAAACTGTTTCAGGAGAAGCTGGGAATCTGGCAAGCTGAGATTGAGTTGGACCACTTTCCCTGGCCACCAGTTATTTCAGAGAAATAACAGGCTAATCATGATTTTTGTGTCTGCATCAGCAAAGCAGCATGTTTTAGGGCGGTTTGTAGGATAGGTGCTCGCCTGCATGTGTGTCTGCATTATAATAGCCACTGTGAGGTTGTTCCTGCCACTATGCTAGGCAGAATTGGAGAGGCCACACACTCGATGGTAAGAGATTTGACTGATCTTTATTCAGGGGAAGTAACTGGAACAGGATTTTTAATCCAGAGTCTATTGGAAAGTACACATATTGCATAACAAATCTGTAAAAAGAAATAAGGGAGAAAGACTTGGTGTTTGACAGGAATGTATTTTGGTTACTCATACCCAGAGCCACTTCTAACAGATCTGGACATGAATCTCCTGTTCTCCACGAATCGCCTGCACACCTGTTGGGTACTGTCCCTGCTGCCTGCTGGTACTTGCACAGACCCCTTGGCCACCTGGCAGGGTGGATTGTGGCCCAGATGTTACCAGCATGGTAGGTCTCCCTGCAGCTGCACTCGTATTCACGTTTGTTCCCTGCTCTTTCTCTTCAGTGACATTTCCCCTGGATCTCACAAAAACTCGGCTGCAGGTCCAAGGTGAAGCTGCCGTTCATCGCCATGGAGCTGCCGCTGGCCAGGCAGTCCCTTACCGCGGCATGCTGCGCACTGCGGCTGGCATCGTGCAAGAGGAGGGCTTACGAAAGCTCTGGCAAGGAGCCACGCCGGCTGTCTACCGCCACATAGGTGATTATCTGCTTGTGATGGGACAAGTCGGGGTCCTGCAGTCTGTGGCCAACAGCCTTTTGGAGTGAGCTTGCCATATCTTCTTTTACTTTAAATATATCTGCGAGGACTTCTTCAGTCTACACTGCAATCCCACTTCGAAATATACAGGATTCTGGCTCAGTATCACCTCTTCCCACTCTTGCCTATTTCTGCACAGCCTTATTCTGGCTTCTGGGAAAACAAAATATTTCCCTGTCGTCTTTGCAGGAAGGTCTTCAGTGCAAGCAGTCACTCAAGAGCCCTCAGAACAATAAATATCTTTTATTTGAGGGAAGTGGGGACGAGCTGGGAAAAAAAGATAAGGTTGCAAGTGCTAGGATGAAGAAATGCATTAGCGGTTTGGCCACAGGTAACAGCTTTCTGTTTTATTTGGAAGTATGGTGACAGCAATAAACCTCAAAAGCACTTGTGGGAGGTTTTGTGCTTGGCACCAGCTGAGGGTGAAGCAATGCGGTTGCATCTCCTCAGCTTGTGGGCGTATGCCATGCTGCCTCCTGGCAAACGTACGGCTCAGCCAGAGCCATTCTCTGATGCTAAAAAATTCTGGCTCTAGCACTGCTACCAGGCGAGACCCCTCACTTTCCCCATTTTGATCATGAACAGGAGAGTAGTGACCAGCTCACCCAGGCAAGCTCCAGAGTGCTTTAGAACCAATCTCCACCTCTCTATCACAGCATCACCTCCAGAAATGGCAGACCCAGGATTTGTTTCCCACTTTTGTTTTCCAGTGTACTCTGGTGTTCGGATGGTTGCGTATGAACATCTCCGTGACTCCGTGCTTGGCAGGTCTGAGGATGAAAGCTTTCCTTTCTGGTAATGTTGCATATTTATGCTTTTGCCTTTTTGGGATTGTCCTTACGGTAGGAGTCCTACAGCCCTAAAAGATGTCTTTTCCTCATGGCTTGCCTACCCTAAAGAGGGTAAATATAAAATAGGAGTTTAAGCACTGATATGGACTTTCTGATTTTTAGTTTCAGGGCAGTATCTTTTCATTCAGCTGGAAACAGGACTAAGAAATATTGAAATACGCTTGTCAGAGTCTTAACTAAGACCATGATTTCTTTAATAAGGATACTCTACCAAAGAGATGGAGAAACGTGATAAACCGCATTGATAGGAGCAGCTGTCCTGAGCGGGCAGGAATTAGCCTGGATGAGGGTGGAGGCAGGGAAGCTTTACCACGACTCAAGGTCTGTGATGTAGTGGCAGGTCTTTTATTTCCACATGGGCCAGGGGATGTTGGGAAGTGCGGGTGAGTCGTGGCTGACCATGCAGTTGTGTGTAACGGCTGTTGGAGAAGCTGTGAGCAATTGCACAAACCTGACACCAGCGTGAGTAGCCATGACTAATCCTACAGTTAGTTGCCTGGGTAATGCAAACCAGAGGTTCAGCTGAGCCAAGCTTGTGCCCTGCTCAGCTCTGAGGTCAACCGAGAGCCTGATTTGCTCCACAGGGGGTGAGGATACATTTCCAAAGGTATGATGGACATCTCAATTATCCTCTGGAGCTTTGCAGAAAAGAAGTGAGGGGTGGTACATCTCAGATTTCCAGCTGCCGAAGGGATGGGTCCCACTAGGCGTTGGGCAGCAGCAGTATGGCAACACTTCGCTGTTTTGCTGCTTGTCATACTGCCTGGGTAAGAAATTACTGTGCCATTGGGTTATAAACAAGGGCGATAGGAAGGTTTGCTGATTCTGGTGTTGTATCTTAGCCTGAGAGACGGAAAGTTCCCAGCTACTGAAGAGGCAGGTCATGAAGGAAAAAACGTTATTTTGTTCACATGTGTATGACAGATGTCAGCCTAAGGTAAATCTGTGCATCCTTCCCAAGGAGGCAAATGATCCCTATTAACAGCAAAACCAAAGTCTTTGTTTTGCAAGTTTAATTCAGCAACAGTTAAATCTCACTCAGTCCCTTTTTTCACAATGCAAGTGGCATACTGCCACAGAATTAACTCTTTGCCTGTGGGGAATGAGCAGATTTTTACAGAAGTTTTGAAAAAATTGCTAATTTCTAATTGTGAAATCCTTATTGTCAAAATGTCAGTCATACACTTTACCATATCCAATCAAGTATTTTATTCCAAAAGCAAATCTTGGGTCCAAAATGTGACTGTTTTTAGGATGGGAATTATAAAATCTAATACAAAATACTTGTCATGCCTGGTGCTACAGGAAGGGGAAACTGTAGGTAACACTGAAATTTCTGGTTCAAGAAAAATAAGCAGAACTAGAAAATTAATATAACTCATCTAGTAGCGATGGGAGATAAAGAAAAGTTTTATATAACAGCAAGCAGTTTAGAATTTCAAATAGGCATTCAGATATTATAATACACGGAGTACCATCCCTTACTTGTGTACCTTGCCATCCTGCCTTTAAAACTGAAGCAATGAGCATAATGCAACCTGGAGAGGAAGCAGAGCATCTTGGTGACGTATAATGACTTGATTTTTTTTTCCCAGATAAGTTTTAACCCTTTCTTAAAATTAACAGAATATTATTGACTACCTTAACTACCTGCAGTCGCCACAATTATTACCTTAACTTTGGCTGTTAGTATAAGTAATAACCATTTACATTTGTTCCCCTGGGTCGTGCTGCTGAACTCTTCAGCTTGAGCACTGCAATTTGTGAAGATTTTCAGTGTATTCTGGAGCACATTTTTTCTCCCTGTTTGGCAGGAAAGCTGTAGTTGGAGGCATGTCTGCGGGTGCCATTGGACAGTTTTTCGCTAGCCCGACTGATCTGGTGAAGGTGCAGATGCAGATGGAAGGAAAAAGGAAGTTGGAAGGAAAGCCGTTACGGTCAGTTCCTCTCAAAGCTGGCAGTTTTTGCCTGTTAATGAGTACTCTTTGACCGAGGGTGTGGTTGTCTCTGTTTTCTGCCACTCCCTCTCCCCAGTGGCTCTGAGCCCTTTTGGGGGAAGAGCAGTGCCTGGGAGGCACACGATGGCTCTGGGCAGCACAGAGGGTGGGGGATCCAAGACTTCCTCCTTATTCCATTTATATTCGCCTTCCTTATTCTGATGTATTGGTCCCACAGATCACAAACCCTTTGGCCTATCCTACATGTGCAGTATGTCCATGCCAGCGCTCCGCCAGGGGGATGGAAGGATGCTTTCTGAAGAAGGGAAGCTGGAAAAAGGATGGGGAAAATGGCTCGTGCAGGATGCACAGGCACAGGGAAGGGCTGGGTCACCTGCAGACAGCAGGGCTTAAGACCCTCCTGCAGATACCAGGATGCTCTTTGCATCCGAAACTGCTGGCATCCTTTGGTGTCTCGTACATCCAGCATTGCAACCCAGCTGTGGGATCAAAGGGTTGTCTGTCACTAGCAACCAGATTGCTGCTTACCAGGGCAACCAGTATGTTTGGTAAAATACCACTGCATGAAAGTCAAAGATGGATCTAAAAATGGATCAAAAAAATCGATCCAGAGGGCAAGATCCTTATAGGTATAAATCGCCTTTCCTATGTGAGGACCTGGCGCAGCAAAGTGCTGGAATATGCAAAGATTTCTCCATAGCCGGGCTCTCTACTTATTCGTTGCATATTGATTTCAGGTTTCGAGGAGTGCACCATGCATTTATGAAGATCCTGTCTGAAGGAGGAATACGGGGGCTTTGGGCTGGATGGGTGCCAAATGTCCAGAGAGCTGCCCTGGTGAACATGGGAGGTAAATTTCATAACTTGGTCTGCAGCACTTACGGCTGCTCCCCCAGTCTTCGTCTCTTGGTCATCTACACTGGGGACCTGTTTAAAGCGCACTGCAAGTGACTTCTGCCTTGAGCATTTTGTTCCTGTGGAAATCAAGTTGCTTAAAAATAACAGTTTGTGCCTGAGCCTGAGGGGTGGTGAGCTGGGAGCTGAGGGGGTCCCACAGCCAGCTGAGCAAGGACCTCACCAGCCACGACCCAGCTCCCTGGTGCCCAAGCAAGGTGAGCAGGGCAGAGCCAGCAAAGGCAGCCAGTTTCCACCAAGATCCAGATCCTCAGGAAAGTGTGTGGTGACAAGGCAGGCCTGAGGCCAAGTCAGGAAGCTGAGCCAGCATCAGGTCTGGTGAGAGGCACCAGGGTCAGACAGAGCTCAGTGATCACCAGCAGGTCACAGAATCACAGAATCATCAAGGTTGGAAAAGACCTTGAAGATCATCTAGTCCAACCATTGACCTCACACTGACCATTCTCAACTCCACCAGATCACTCAGTGCTGGGTCAACCCGACTCTTAAACCCCTCCAAGGATGGGGACTCCACCACCGCCCTGGGCAGCCCAATCCAACGCCCAACAACCCCTTCTGGAAAGAAATGGTTCCTAACAGCCAGTCTAAACCTTCCCTGGCGCAACTTGAGGCCATTACCTCTTGTCCTATCGCTTATTACTTGGTTCAAGAGACTCATCCCCAGCTCTCTGCAACCTCCTTTCAGGTAGCTGTAGAGGGCAATGAGGTCTCCCCTCAGCCTCCTCTTCTCCAAACTAAACACCCCCAGTTCCCTCAGCCACTCCTCGTACAACATGTGCTCCAGACCCTGCACCAGCTTCGTTGCCCTTCTCTGGACACGCTCGAGTCATTCAATGTCCTTTTTGTAGTGAGGGGCCCAAAACTGAACACAGTAATCGAGGTGTGGCCTCACCAGTGCCGAGTACAGGGGTAAGATCCCTTCCCTGTCCCTGCTGGCCACGCTATTTCTGATACAAGCCAGGATGCCATTGGCCTTCTTGGCCACCTGGGCACACTGCTGGCTCATGTTCAGCCGGCTGTCAATCAACCCCCCCAGGTCCCTCTCTGACTGGCAGCTCTCCAGCCACTCCTCCCCAAGCCTGTAGCGCTGCTGGGGGTTGTTGTGGCCCAAGTGCAGCACCCGGCATTTGGCCTTATTGAAACTCCTACAGTTGGCCTTAGCCCATCGCTCCAGCCTGTCCAGGTCTCTCTGCAGAGCCTCCCTACCCTCGAGCAGATCAACACTCCCACCCAACTTGGTGTCGTCTGCAAACTTACTGAGGGTGCACTCGATCCCCTCGTCTAGATCATCAATAAAGATGTTAAACAGGAGTGGCCCCAAAACCAAGCCCTGGGGGACACCACTCATGACCAGCTGCCAACCGGATTTAACTCCGTTCACCACAACTCTTTGGGCCCGGCCATCCAGCCAATTTTTTACCCAGCAAAGTGTGTGCCCATCCAAGTCACAAGCAGCCATTTTCACCAGGAGAATGCTGTGGGAAACAGTGTCAAAGTGTCAAAGTACTAAAGTCAAGGTAGACAACATCCACAGCCTTTCCGTCATCCGATAAGGTGGCTTGATCCAAGATCAAGCTAGGGAAATGGTCCATGGGTCAGTGTCCAGATCAACAAGGTCCACAGCCCAGGCATGGTGTGATGGAGCAGCAGACAGGTACACCTACAGTGTGGTTCAGGCAGGGACTGAGGGTTATAAGGTGAAGCAGCTGTCTGAGTGCTTGGCTTATCCAAGAAGCACTCACTCCTTCCACATATAGGCAGAGCTTTCCTGTGTCTCTCCAAAACTGCTAGGATATGTTGGATAGTCTTTGCTCTCTCTACTGAGGTTCTGTTTATAAAGTAAGGAGGAAGATGTCTTTGAAACCGAAAGACACTGCCTGTCAGTGCCCACCATAAACACTTGCTCTGTGCTTGGTGGCACATATTATAGCATCGTCTTGGCAATTTTTTTATTTTGCATGCTTAAATTTCTTTGGCATGACAGCTGCTAATTTCTACATCATTCAGCACAGGGATATGTTAGCAGCATGACCAAAAAATATCCTCAAATATAGAAAACCAGAGGTGGTGTAAGCTTACACCTTGCTAAGCATCAGTGAAGGAATCACTGGATGGATGTTGGCAGCAGGAGCTGTTAAATGAGGGCTACAGAATGACTATTAACTAAAGCATGTATCTCCATACACAACATTAATGTGCAGTCTCAGCATGTAAAAACTCTTTTACAAGTGGGAAATGATCTCCCCTGGCTACGTCTGGGCTGTAAAGCACTACAAAGTGCTAGGAGGGTCATCCTGGCTAGTAGGCTGGGCTCCTAAATTTTAAGGTCAGGACGTTGGAAATGTAACCCAGATCTGCTATTAACTTTCAGATCGCTGTCTTTCATTCAGATGCCCAGACACTGTAACTCATGTCTTCTTTCAGAAGAACATGATATAACTTCCATGACATCATCTGGTTTTTTTTTTGTCTAACGGTTCTTACATAACACTTGCAGAGAGGTGGGAGAGGTAAAGCTGTCCTAATTGTGACATTTTGGGGGTTTGGTTAATGAGTTATTTTGTAGAATTTTCCATTTGGGGTCCTCTATCATTTGTAGGGTAAATCAGAGAAGACAGTAGTAGAAGGGAGCACATACTCACACGTCTAACGACAGGACGTAGGTGCCACAACCGTCATCAGAAACTGGGGGCAGAGTGCTAGCTGTGCCAACGGGAGAAGCTGCACTGGAAATTTAGGTCTTGCCAAGCCTCCATCCTATGTCAGTAATGAACAACACAGGCACCATTTCCTTCTGACAATGCTGGTTTTTCTCATTATCCTCTTTACAGATCTGACCACTTACGACTCAGTGAAACACTTTTTGCTTCTGAACACACCGCTTGTGGACAATAGTGTGACTCACAGTATTGCCAGGTGCTGTATTCCCCGATTACCCCTTTTCTTGCAGCCTCACTGTCTTGATCTGCCTCTCTGTGCCAGCAGAAGCCTCTATTCTTTGGTCCTGAAAATGCACCTTTATAACTCCTTTTATTTTTTGCCTGAGAGGACATCTTTGCATAAAAGACACAAGACAAAGGATGCAACCGTTGCTACAAAACTGCCCTCACCAGAAGTGCCTTGCTGATGCATTTAAACGCCTCACACATCTGTGACAGCACGGGAATTTTCACTTTTCTAGAATTGCTACTATTTTATCTAACAGAGTTTTAATTTTAGCAAACTGTAAGAATCAGCAATATAAACTCTACAGAGCAACCTCTTTTACTCCCTTAAATTATGAAGAAATCTGCTTTATATAAACAATATGATACACTGCTTATTGTGGGTCCTTTATCCCTGCCTCAGAATTGCACACAGAGGTGAGGGAAGACGGTGCTGGGAGGACATCTGAGCAAGAGCAATACTAGCAAACCTCCTCCCAAATCAAGTTTATGTTAAGTTATGAGGTATTACTTATGATTTTATGATAACTGTTTTACTATATTATACATTAGAATATCATGAGGCTTAAATTGTCATGATAAATCTTAGTTTCTTCTTTAAGTACCTGTTGCTGTTGACAGTGGCTGTTCTGGCCTGGTAGCTGCTGTTCTGGGAACTCCTGCTGACGTGGTCAAAACCCGGATAATGAACCAGCCAAGAGATAAGCAGGGAAGGTATGGACACTTGGGAGACCGACTTTCAGTCGGAAACTGAAACCCCGAGTCTCACTGATTTCACTGGGAGTGAAGTGCTAAGTTTCTAATTTGCTCTTCACCTTCCTGATGATCATTTTACTGATTTAGTAAATGTCCAGGGGCCGTTGTTGTGATGGCCACCTAAGCATACCCAGTTACTTCAGTGGATTTCAGTTCTGATTAGACTCCAGTGAGTTTACAAAAGAGCTATTGCTTGTACAAATTTATCAGATACAGATTATTTTTTGGGGGGAGGGTGGGATTTTTTAAAATTGCATATTTGTAATCCTAACACTATTTGTTCTCCTTGCACATTCCTAGAGGTCTGCTGTATAAGTCATCCACGGACTGCTTGATTCAAACTATACAGGGTGAAGGGTTTATGTCCCTATACAAAGGATTTATACCAACCTGGATGAGAATGGTAAGTGCCTTTTAACTCTCTTTACAACACAGTTGAACAATGTGTCATTAAAATGTGAGGCGTTCTTTCTGTGCCAACACTTTTTCAAAACTATTTGTGTCTCTCAATTTATTTAACTGCAGTTAGCATAATTGAATGTAGTGGATGAAACAACTGCATGCAGTGTGCATTGGAAAATGCTGTCCTGCTTAATTGCTAGTGATTTTCCTTGCTTTTTCAGTAAGTTCAGGCTCCCTCCATTCTCCCTTCCACAAACTCTTCATTGTTCCCTTCTTACTCCCAGACCTGGACTCCCTTTGCATTCCTCATACTTTCATTTCTCCTTCTCTCCTGATCCCAGAATTGCTTTATTACTCCTCCATCGTGGGTCTCACTTTTGCCCCTTTTGTGTTCAGGCTGGCAGCTTCCTCCTGCATGCAGCTGGGCCGCTAAAGCCACATCTGTCAAGCAGTAGTTGGAGCCTGGGAACTAGAACTAGGCTTTTAGTTTGGGCAAGGGACATTTCCCAATACAAATTTAGATGTGACCACCTTTTTTTTTTTTTTTTAAGTCTATAAGAATTTAACAGTATGACTATGTCTAGACTCTGCCAGCTGGCTTCAAGGTCTTGACACTGTTTAAATTACCAGACTGAGCACTATGATCGAAGGCAAAAGCCTCCCTTCTCTAATTTAACTGGGCACAACGGTGGCCAGCACCCTCTGGTAAGAGCAATTACAGGAAGGTTCTGCTCAGTCCCCTGAGCCAGAGCACATTCAGTATCGATGGGCTCTTTGTGAGGTTACTACTCGCAGTTTCCACGGAGCATGCGCCAACTTAGTTTTCCCAAAGGCTTGTAATTTGGGGAATGTTTAACAGGTGTTTCTGAGGAGCAGGAAAAGGTCTTTCCTAGACACAAGGCAGCCTTTTGACAAACACCAATCTATTGCTCTAACAAAAAACCAAAAAAACCCCTATCTTAACTAAAGAGGTTCAGGATATAAATTTTATGCAAGGAGAACCACGTAATTTTATGATTAAGTTTCTAGAACAAGTAAACCCTTTAAAAAAAATTTTAAAAGCATTCAGCCTGAAGTAGCCCCCAAGTATGAAACATTTCAGGTCAAACATTTATGGGGTGACAAGCTGAGAAATAAAGGTTTCGGTGTCTTATGAAGGACTGGGCAACCCTAACCATATCAACAGAATTGTCTCAGTTGGAAAAGACCTTGAAGATCAAAGGTCCAAATATGCAAAACTACGAGTTTTGTATGAAAGACATAACATGAGATTGAGTTTAAGAATACGATTTTTAAGAGGAGACAGTTTAATGGGTTTATTTATTGGGTCCCTTCTGTTTTAAGCCTCTAACTTCAGTGTTTGCTTTCACAGGCTCCTTGGTCACTGGTATTCTGGCTTACATATGAACAAGTCAGAAGGATCTGTGGAGTCAGTTCTTTTTAAAATCATGAAACCACTTCAGTATTCATAAAACAAAGAAGAATCAGAAAGCCAAATTCTCATTGCACGAGGCATCCTGACCCCACAGGGAACTAACTCATTCAGGCGATTGGCAGTAGGATAACATGTACAGGTTGCTGCCTCAAACCCAGTCCTTACTGGTTAGGAGTAGCCATGACTTAAGGATACTATTTGCTTGTCAGACAGCTCTATGAAATGTAAGTTATCCACAGGATAAAACTGTCACAAAATACTTCAACTGGCAGCCAGCATCAGCTTTCTGAAACAGTAAACAGAGGTAAAACCCAAATGTACCAAGCAAGTAGAATATAATACTGTTTGCTTGTTTGATAATAGAGATGGTTCCTATTGTTAAGGACAAGAGCAGGTTGAACAATGCAGCGCTGAACATCTGCTGTGGCTAAACAGTCTATAAAATGATTTGGGAACTTTTGTTACTATTACATTTGCACACACGTGAAGAACTACCTCTTTAGTTTGATGCCTCAGTAAACCGAGCCTGTAGTGCTAGGGACTGAAAAAGACTAGAGCAGTTTACCTGATTTCAAATTTGTTTTGCACAAAAGGTGAAAGGGTTTGTGTCCCTCTTACTTCCCAGAGACAGCCTGACCTGGTCAGTCCACCATTTGGTAACACCCCCCAAGTGAAACGCAGCCCTGTACCCAGGAAATCAAACGCAGAGTTTGCTCTGCCCCTCTTGAAGGACTCATAATACACATGCTGTCCGTAGGACCGAGTTCAACTACTTCTCCTCTGAGAGTCCCAGTGCTGACGTGGCAGACTGGGTCATTCAAGCACCACTTTTCCACAGAAATTCGCACTCTGCCCCTTTCAAATCTAGGTGGAAATACGATCTTCTCTTCAAAAACACAAAATGTTTGAATAGGAGTGATTCTTTTATTTTAAACCTCAAGCTTTCCAGGTTTCCTAGGAAGGGGACTACTGCTGTTTGCCATTAGGCTTATCTTTGGCAATCAGGAGGCACAAAGGCGGTGTGAAAGCATCATAATGTAGACAGAACAAAGCTGGCTTTGATTTAGCAGTATCTGGTAATGAGATGGCTGTACAAGCCTTAGCTCTCTGAGTAAATAGTCGGGATTTCTTCTATACTAGCCTTTGCAACTAGTATCTTCAATGTGCCAATTTCTGATTAAATAGAGTTTGGGTATCTTCTTGGCTTGCACTTGTACTTTTTGATTTTATTGTAAATCTGTCGTGGCTGCACGCATTTGGGTGTGTGATTCCAGCTTGGAAAAAAATCATCTCACCATTATTAGGGGGTCAATAGTTTTTGTTCTGAACTACTGTTATGTTTCTAGTTGTCAGCGTCAGAAACTAATCTGAGTTCTTCTTGCACACCATCACCAGTGATTATAAAATAGCAGTCTAAGCTGCTTCTTCAGTTACACCCTGAGTGGTCCTGCCTGCAATCCTGTTACTCAGTTAACCCTGATGATGGACATGCAGAAGTACCTGAGCTATTGCGTTGAAGAAAGTAATTTTAAGTCTTGTAGTGAAAAACTGTTTTAACTCTTAAATATTTTTTTGGACTGTGAAACACTAAAGAGATTTGTCAGTGCTGATTCCTAGCGTTTTGTATTAAAAAGTAAGTTGAATATATATATATACTTGCCACTTTCTGCATTACTTCTTAGTGTTTCGTAATTTCAAATTTTTCAAGGAGAAGTTTCTACCCTGTGAAGCACTGGACCATATTTATTTACTTCGCAGCTTCAGTTTCAGAAGCCAAGAGTTAGCCCGAGGATGGCACTGAGGTTCCTGGGGTGGACTCTTCTGTGGCCTGAGAAAGGGTCGGTGAAGCCCGAACGGAGCAGTGTGGCAGTCCAGGCTATCTGGAGGGGGCCACCAAACCAAGCATCCACGTTTGCCGCTTCCCAAGGCCCTGAGAAGGGCTGGCTTGTCCTTCGGCAGGACGGCCCCGGGCGCTGCTGCCCCTCAGCGCGGTGTCACCCTGCCCGCGCTGCAGATGGCTGGGCCAGCCACACCTCGGCCGAGGCTGGTGTCCCGTGCCACGGACCGGCTGCAGATGGAGGGCGCGGACCGGCCGGTGCCAGGAGGAGCGCGGCCTCCGCCTCCGGCGCTGAGGGAGCCTGAGGCGGGATTGCGGCGGGGCCTCGCTGCCGGCGGAGGCGCAGCCCCGCGCGCCCAGCCCGCGCCTCAGGCGCCTCTGCCCCGCTGAGAGGTTGGCTGCGGCGGGGCCGGGCAGAGCCGTCGGGCGGGCGGCGACTCCGCTCCGCGCCCGGCCACGGCCGCCGGCGGCGGGCAGCCTCGCACCCCGCCCGGCCCTCCCCGACCGCTCAGCGCCCCAGCCCGCCCTCACACCGCGGCCCCACGCTGGCCAATGGCCGCCGAGCCCCGCGCGCACGCCCCGCCCCGGATGCCCGCTCTGACCAATGGGAGATAAGCGGGCTCGGAGGGCTCGCCCCTCGCCCCGCCCCCCGGCCGTGCCGCTCCCACACAGCCGCCGCGGGCCGCTCCCCCCTGGGCGAGGGCAGCTCCGGCGGGCGCCGGGCCGAGCCCCGCGGCGCCAGCGTGCCCGGGAGGAAACCGCCCTCCTTGTGCCGCCTGCGGACAAGTCTCGGCTTAGCCGGAGCTGCCCGATGTATTATCCTGCCCCTGTTCCCGCTTCGCGCCCCCCCCGCGGGGGATCGAAATGGACTCGACCACTCGGGCAGCCGCGTAGCGGTTCCCCGCGGGTCACGTGGGCGGCGCGTGAGCTGTGAGGACGAGGCGGCGGCCGGGCCGTTGGGCTTCGTGCGGGCGGTGAAGGCGGCGGCGGCCGCAGGGCGGGAATGAGCCGCAGTTCGGGGATGAGCCTCAGCCCCGGCGCCAGAGTGGCCCTGCGGGTCTGCGCCGTGGGCCTGCGCCCCGAGGTGCCCGTTGTGCGGCTGTGGGGGCTGCTGGGTGAGCGCAGGGCGGAGTACGTCCGCGTCCGCCTCCGCCGTGAGATCCAGGCGGCGGCGGGGCCGCGGCTGGCGGCTGCCCCGGGTCCCGGTGGGCCGGTGGCTGGTGGAGCTGAGCTGTGCACTGGGGACATGGGCCTGGTGGAGGTGGTCGGGCTCTGGTACCGCTGCTGTGTGGTGAGTCGCCGTGGCCAGCACTACCGTGTGTTCCTGCTTGATGAGGGCTGCACGATGGTCACGTCTGCCCACTACCTGGCGCGGGGCTGCAAGGAGCTTTTCCACCTGCCTCCGGAGGTGCTGGGCTGTGTTGTGGCTGATGTCGTGCCTCCTGGAGGCCCTGGGATGGCAGTCTCTGGGGATGTCTGTGCCTCCACCTGGACAGTGGAGGCTATGGAGTTCCTCAGCTACCTGCATGGCAAGGAGGTGCTTGGCCTGGTGCAGAAGGTGGTGACGCCACAGCTCATAGTGCTTGAGCTGCCCCAGCTTGTAGCCCAGATGCATCAGCTGGGCCTGGCCAGGCAGGTCACGCCCAGTTTGTTCTGCCAGGTGCTCAGGTGCTGCCTAACTCACAGCCACTTTGGGAACCTGCTCAAGCTGCAGCCTCCAGCATCTTCCCTGGTCACTTGTGCAGTGCCACAGCTGAGACAGGTGACACAGGCTGATTACTTCTACCCACAGCTTCAGTTGGGTGTGACAGAGCCTGTCCTAGTGACCCATGTTTCTGACCCGCACCATATCTACTGCCAGTTGCAGAGCTTGTCGCAGGAGATCCTCTGCCTCTCTGATACCATGTGCCATGCTTGTGACTGGTGGGAGCAGGATTTATTACCCAAAGTGGGCTCACCCTGTGCTGCCCGTGGCATAGATGGCCAGTGGTACCGTGCACTTGTGCTGGAGCTTATTGCTGGGGAGCAGGACCAGCAAGTGGCTCTAGTGATCTTTGTGGACTATGGCAGGAAGGAGACTGTAACCAGAGCTAACCTGCGCCATTTGCCTGTTGAGTGTTTCCGTATGCCTGTGGTCACTGTTATGGAGGCTTCCAAATGAGCAACCAACCACCAATATAAAAAAATTTAAAAAATTATTTTTAATAACACAGCCAACCAGCTCTCTGTAGATTACAGATTCGAATGTCTGCGAGAGGACAACAGAACAACTTCCTGGGGTTTAACAGCAAACCAAAACACTTTACAAGCCTCACTCCCTAGGGTTTAACGGCAACCCCAAACGCAAAACAAAGCCTCACTCCCTAGGGTTTAACGACAACCCAAAATGCTTTATCACTCACCTAACAAGTGAGGGCTCTCAACCTCGAGGACCTGCTCAGGGCAGCGTCCTGACCCAAGGCACCTCGAGGAGTTTCCTTGGACAGCATCCTGACCCAAGGGGAGAGTCCTCGACTGCAACATGCTGCTTCAGGGGGACGAGCTCAAAATGGCTCCCCCAGGGGACTCCATTTATACCCAGGCCGAATCTGACCTGTAGTCAACAGTGGCTCCCATTGGTCAAAGGTCTGAACTACCGTGAGACCTTGAAAACAAAGACAGCCAGAAGCTGCCACACTTCAGCACCCAAGAAGCTCTGCTTTCACTGGGTGGATGCACCTGCCACAGTCACTTACCCATGTGCTCTTCAAGGTATCTCAGATGGTGGTTGCGGCTGGTCCCCATCGCAGATCGATGAGCTGAAAGCGTTGGTGCTAGGCAAACGAGTGAGTGCTCACCTCAAAGCCTTTAACTCCTATGAGCATCTCTATTATGTGAGCCTGTATGGGGAAAATGGTGTCAACTTGAACCATCTTTTTGGGGTGCAGACTTGCTGCCTAGTGAGCAGCCATATGCAGGTCAGCCAAACTGAAGCTCAGAAGCAGCTGGAAGTAGAAGAATCCACAGCTAAAGAACTGGAATTCCTCCCAGGAGCACTTCCTGTTGCTTTAACGCACAGAGATTTGGCCTCTGCTCCTGGAGCTGGTGTGCATCTGGAGTTGGGTGTGTTCCACGATGTGCAGTTTCCCACCTCCGAGACCCATCCGAGTTCTGGCTGCAGCTCCATGAGCATCGCCAGCTCTTCAAGCAGCTGAGGCAGAGCATGTGGAATTTTTACTCCCATGCCCCAAAACTGGATGGTGCTGGGTGGGACCTACAGCAACTACAGTTATAAATGGCAAGGTGTGTGGGAAAAGATGGGCAAGTACCTGAGTCATTGGTCATCCCCAATGTTCTGGGATTTCACTACCGAACAAGTGCAGAGTCCTGATAAACTGGTGGAGTGTTTGGAAAAGGTGTGCTGCCAATCTGACAAACCCCGGGAGACACAACTCGCTGCAATGTGCTGGGAGCTTGCCCATGCTTACCGCATCGTCCTTAACCCTGTTCACTGCCCTCAAGGGGGAGAAAGAGCTGCAGGATCCAAAAGTGAACTTACTGGTACAGCAGCTGGGCCAGGGGGACAGGCAGTGCCAGTACCGGTCGCCTCCACCAGCACAGCAGCTGGGCCAGAGGGACAAGCAGTACCAATATCAGTCACCCTGATACAGAAAACCAAATATACCAAAAAATCCCCTCGCAGTGTACAGGGTGATGATGAACCAGGCCCATCACGAGAACAGGAGGAAGAGCCGGAGGTAATCATCCGATCTCTATCCCTGAGTGAGTTGCAAGATATGCGGAAGGATTTCAGCCTCCTTCCAGGCGAGCAAATTTGCACCTGGCTGCTCCGATGCTGGGATAGTGGAGCCACTGGGGAGAGAGGCCAAGCAGCTGGGACCATTAGCCAAGGAGGCTGCTATTGACAAGGCAATAGGGAAACAGGCTCAAACCCTCAGCCTTTGGAGGCGACTCCTGCTTGCTGTGAGGGAGAGGTACCCCTACAAGGATGATGTTCTATGTCGGTTAGGCAAGTGGACCGACATGGAGAAAGGCATTCAGAACCCCAGGGAATTGGCTGTGTTTGACATGGTCTATGGTGATCTGAATGATGAGCAGTCACCAATGGATCCAGATCAGGCCCCTTGCACACAGTTGATGTGGCGGAAGTTCCTGCAAAGTGCACCAGAGGCACATTCCAAAGCATTAGCAGTAGCGTCCTGGTGGCGAGACACCCAGACTCAAACAGTGGACGAAGTGACTGGCCAGCTCCGGCAATATGAGGGAAATCTCCCTTCCTCCCAACATGCCTGGGTTTCAGCTGTAGAGGAACTGTCTCAGAGGCTCCAGAAAGTGGAAGAGGACATGTCCTACATTCCACCTGCACGGGCTGATGTCTCGGCCATTAGAAGCAGGCACTTCCCCACCCAAGAAAAGGGCAGTGGAAGGTCACACCACGGGGCACCCTGTGGTTCTTCCTCTGCGACCATGGGGAAAACATGAGGAGGTGGGATGGACAGCCCACTTCTGCCCTAGCTGCATGAGTACAGCAGCTGAAAGGGAAGACCACCATGAAAGGGGAGTCTTCCAAGAGAGATGCAGCTCCAGTGTCCATTCGGAAATCCCCCAGACAGAATAGAATGGCCAACAGTATGCTTGACCCTCTTGAGGCGACCAGTGAGTCATTCTTGCAGGAGTCACTCTTAGATCAAGTGAGTGATGGTGAGGAGGATTAGAGGGGCCCTGCCTCCAGCCAGGTGGAGGAAAGGGATAATCGGATTTACTGGAAGGTGTGGATCCGATGGCCTGGCACATCAGTCCCACAAGAATATAAGGCTTTAGTAGATACTGGCGCACAGTGCACCCTGATACCATCAAGCTACAGTGGGGTTGAACCCATCTGCATCTCCGGAGTGACAGGGGGATCCCAACAGCTGACCCTATTAGAAGCTGAAGTGAGCTTAACTGGGAAGGACTGGCATAAGCAGACCATTGTGACTGGCCCAGATGCCCCGTGCATCCTAGGTATAGCTGCCCTGAAGGAGGTTTGTCCACCTTACCCGGCCTCTCAGAGGATCCCTCAGTGGTGGGGTTGCTTAAGGTTGAAGAGCAGTGAGTGCCAACTGCTACCAAGACGGTGCACCGGCGGCAGTATCGTACTAACCGAGATTCCCTGGTCCCCATCCATCAGCTGATCCATCAACTAGAAAGCCAGAAGGTGATCAGCAAGATTCATTCACCCTTCAACAGCCCTATATGGCCAGTGAGAAAGTCTAATGGCGAATGGAGACTGACCGTGGACTACCGTGGCCTGAATGAAGTTACGCCAGCGATGAGTGCTGCAGTGCCGGACATGCTAGAGCTCCAGTATGAGCTGGAGTCGAAGGCAGCCAAGTGGTACGCCACGACTGACATCACTAACATGTTCTTCTCCATCCCAATAGCACCAGAGTGCAGGCCACAGTTTGCGTTCACTTGGAGGGGTATCCAGTACACCTGGAATCGATTGCCCCAGGGGCGGAACCACACTATTTTTCATAGACTGGTCCATACTGCACTGGAGAAAGGTGGGGCTCCAGAACACCTGCAGTTCATTGATGATATCATTGTATGGGGGGACACAGCTGAGGAAGTCTTTGAAAAAGGAAAGAAGATAATTGAAATCCTCCTGAAGGCCGGTTTTGCCATTAAGCGAGAGAAAGTTAAGGGGCCTGGAAAGGAAATTCAATTCCTAGGAATAAAATGGCAAGATGAGCATCGCCACATCCCAATGGAGGTGATAAACAAGATAACAGCCATGGCCCCATCAACCACTAAAAAGGAGACTCAGTCCTTCCTGGGCACTGTGGGGTTCTGGAGGATGCATATCCCAAACTACAGCCTGATTGTGAGCCCTCTCTACCATGTAACCCGCAAGAAGAACGATTTTGAATGGGGCCCTGAGCAACAACAGGCCTTTGAACAAATTAAGCAGGAGATTGCCCAGACAGTAGCCCTCGGGCCAGTCCGGACAGGGCAGGAGATTAAGAACGTGCTCTACACTGCAGCCGGGGAGAATGGCCCTTCCTGGAGCCTTTGGCAGAAAGCACCTGGGGAAACCTGAGGCCGACCTCTAGGCTTTTGGAGCCGGGGATACAAAGGCTCTGAAGCTAACTATACACCAACAGAGAAGGAGATGCTGGCAGCATACGAAGGAGTTCGGGCTGCCTCAGAAATGGTCGGCACTGAAACACAGCTCCTCCTGGCACCCCGACTGCTGGTGCTGGGATGGATGTTCAAAGGAAAGGCTCCCTCCACACATCATGCAACAGATGCCACGTGGAATAGATGGTTGTGTTAATAACACAACGGGCTCAAATAGGGAACCTCGACCCCCCAGGATTAGTGGAAATGATCATAAACTGGCCAGAGAGCAAAGATTCTGGGATGTCACCAGAACAGGAGGTGAAACGTGCTGAGGAGGCCCCACCATATAATGAGCTGCCAGAGGAGGAGAAGCGATATGCCCTGTTCACTGATGAGTCTTGTCGCATTGTGGGAAAACATCGACGATGGAAGGCTGCTGTGTGGAATCCCACACAAAGAACCACTGAAGCTGTTGAGGGACAAGGTGAATCGAGCCAGTTCGCAGAGGTGAAAGCCACCCAATTGGCTTTGGATATTGCTGACTGAGAAAAGTAGCCGAGGCTCTATCTCTACACTGACTTGTGGGTGGTGGCAAGTGCCCTGTGGATGTGGTTGCAGCAATGGAAACAGAGCAACTGGCCACGCAAGGGCAGACCCAACAGGCCCGCTGAAGTATGGCAGGACATTGCAGCCCGGGTGGAGAACCTCGTTGTGAAGGTGCGCCATGTGGACGCCCATATACCCAAGAGTCGGGCCACTGATGAACATCAACACAACCAGCAGGCGGACCTGGCTGCTAAGATCGAAGTGGCTCAGGTGGACTTGGACTGGCAGCGTAAAGGTGAACTGTTCATAGCCCGGTGGGCCCATGAGACCTCGGGCCACCAAGGCAGAGATGCAACATACAGGTGGGCTTGAGATCGAGGGGTGGACCTCACCATTGACACCATCGCGGAGATCATCCATGGATGTGAGACGTGTGCTGCGATCAAACAAGCCAAACGGGTGAAGCCCCAGCGGAATGAAGATCGATGGCTGAAATATAAGTATGGAGAGGCCTGGCAGATCGACTACATCACACTGCCACAGACCCGCCAAGGCAAGCGCCACGTGCTCACAATGGAGGAAGCAACCACCGGATGGCTCGAAACTTATCCAGTGTCCCACGCCACCACCCGGAACACCATCCTGGGCCTTGGAAACAAGTCCTGTGGCGACACGGCACCCCAGAGAGGATTGAGTCGGACAATGGGACTCACTTCCGAAATAACCTCATAGATGCCTGGGCAGAAGAACGCGGCATCGAGTGGGTCTACCACATCCCCTACCACGCACCAGCCTCTGGGAAGATCGAGTGCTACAATGGACTGTTAAAAACTACATTGAGAGCAATGGGGGGTGGAACCTTCAAATACTGGGACACACATCTGACAAAGGCCACTTGGTTAGTCAACACAAAAGGATCTGCCAATCGAGCTGGCCCGGCTCAGTCAAAACTTCCACGTGTTGTAGATGGGGATAAAGTCCTTGTGGTCCGCATGAGGGATGTGCTGGGAAAAATGGTCTGGGTTAGTCCTGCGCCGGGCAAAGGCAAACCCATCCACGGGATTGCTTTTGCTCAAGGACCTGGGTGCACCTGGTGGGTGATGCAGGAGGATGGAGAGGTCCGATGCGTACCACAAGGGGACTTGATTGTGGGTGAAAACACACCATGAATTATATTGTGCTGTTGTTAATTGGTTTTTTGTTATTGTTAATTGCTAAATGGCAGCTGGACATGACGCAGATGGTATAGAATAAAGGGGTAGATTATGTCCTGGTTCAGCTAGGATAGGGTTAAGTTTCCCCAGCAGTGGGGAGGGAGCTCTAGCTGGGTTATTCAATACCATGCTGACGTCACGTCCAGGCGCCCAAGCACGGGAAGATTGGTAGTCGCCCTTTGGTGTGCGGTCGCCTCTCTCGCTGCTGTATCGGTACATTTCTTGCTCTGTTCATTGTTATTACTGTTATTGTTGTTGTTCGTTTTGTTGCTGTTGCACTGTTGTATTAAACCTCTCCTTATCTCAACCCCGGGGTTTGTATTCCACTCCCTGCCCCGTCCGGTCAGAGGGTGGGGGAGGGGCAGTGACAACGTGGTCTCGGGTCACGGCAGGGCCTAAACCACCACAGTAACTTTTTGGAAGATCGAATACCTGAGATCATGGAAGCCAGCTCTTTTGCAAGGAGATTCCTTGCATATCTGAAGCCAACCTCGGCTGTATTCAGATGAGTGTCAGTGTCAGGTCTGTAGTAATATCCCTATTCATCAGTTTCCTACTGGTTCTGATCCTGGTAGGCGTCTTCCAGCCTTCCTCTCTCACCACACATGGGTTGGAAGCCCAGGAGAGCCTTGAGCAGATTCAGTAGTGATATTCAGCTTTATTAGAGGTTAACTCGCTCTTCCTTGCAAGATCCAGACTGAAAGCCTTCCTAAAGGCAGGGAGCCCTCAGTTGTGTTTTCCTCCTACTATGTCTTATTTGCTGAGTGCATTCTCAGGATCCACTGCTGTGCTAGATACGTTTTGGCTCTGTACAGGTCTTGAATCTCTCCAGTGGCAATGAGGAGCTTGTGGGTCCTGAGAATGTGTGGAACGGTATTCCTGACTGGGCTGCCAGCTCACCTGAGGTATGGCGGTGTGGTAGTGGGCTGGGCAGGACAGTACTGATTTTTAGAAAGGGCAGTCTGGGTTTAGTTGTGATTCTTCCTGTATCGCCATGAGAATAGAAAGACAAAGTAGCATTAATCTAAATCTGTGCATTCATGCCAACCACTAGAAGCACAGTATTCTTCTTTAAGACATTATATTGTCCTTCCTTCTCTAATAGATCTCTATGGAGACTATAGAAATTTGTATAAATCTATTATGTAACCGAGATAATTTACGTAAACTATTTATATCATCTGCCAGCCATTTGGCCTGAGGACTGTGAGTTCAGTCTGGGCAGAGATTAATGAAAACAGCTTGAAGGAAGGAATGTTACTGGAAGACTATTGTTAATCAAGAACTGTAGAACGATGCTGATGATATGTGGCTTTTGACAGAGCATGTTAGTAGAGCATGTAACTAACTGGTAAACCATGAAAAATACTCTTCTTACTAAGTAGTTAGGAAATGATAGTAAGGTTTACACCAGTGTCCTTCATGAAGTACCAGTGAATGAAAAACTTATGTCTGGAACCCAAAACTCAGGTCGTCAACCATGCTACTGATGATGATAACAGAATGAGTTTCCAGTTCATTCTTCACATGCAGTTTTTGCATCAAAGCAAAAAGTGGGCAGAAGACTTGTGTAGTGAGTTATAAGGGGGGGAAACCGTGGTAAATAGGAATCCGGCAGTGCTGATGTAAAAAGTCTAGTGTTAAAGCAAGCACCTCACCTCCCTGAAAAACTATCCTGTCAATAGTGCCAGCTTCCTAACAGAATTCCCTTTTGTTTAGGCAATAACAGAATCACAGAATCATCTAGGTTGGAAAGGACCTTGAAGATCATCTAGTCCAACCGTTAACCTCACACTGACAGTTCCCAACTACACCAGATCCCTCAGTGCTATGTCGTCCCTACTCTTAAACACCTCCAGGGATGGGGACACCACCACCTCCCTGGGCAGCCCATTCCAACGCCCAACAACCCCTTCTGGAAAGAAATACTTCCTAACAGCCAGTCTAAACCTTCCCTGGCGCAACTTGAGGCCATTCCCTCTTGTCCTATCACTTGTTACTTGGTTAAAGAGGCTCATCTCCAGCTCTCTGCAACCTCCTTTCAGGTAGCTGTAGAGGGCGATGAGGTCTCCCCTCAGCCTCCTCTTCTCCAGACTAAACAACCCCAGTTCCCTCAGCCGCTCCTCGTACAACATGTGCTCCAGACCCTTCACCAGCTTCGTTGCCCTTCTCTGGACACGCTCGAGTCATTCAATGTCCTTTCTGTAGTGAGGGGCCCAAAACTGAACCCAGTAATCGAGGTGCGGCCTCACCAGGGCCGAGTACAGGGGCAAGATCACTTCCCTGTCCCTGCTGGCCACGCTATTGCTGATACAAGCCAGGATGCCATTGGCCTTCTTGGCCACCTGGGCACACTGCTGGCTCATGTTCAGCCGGCTGTCAATCAACACCCCCAGGTCCCTCTCTGACTGGCAGCTCTCCAGCCACTCCTCCCCAAGCCTGTAGCACTGCTGGGGGTTGTTGTGGCCCAAGTGCAGCACCCGGCATTTGGCCTTATTGAAACTCCTACAGTTGGCCTTAGCCCATCGCTCCAGCCTGTCCAGGTCTCTCTGCAGAGCCTCCCTACCCTCGAGCAGATCAACACTCCCACCCAACTTGGTGTCATCTGCAAACTTACTGAGGGTGCACTCGATCCCCTCGTCTAGATCATCAATAAAGATGTTAAACAGGAGTGGTGCCGACGCGGAAGTCTCGGACACAACTTAGACGACCAATGTGATCAAGTTGATGCCACTTTATTAAAGGTTATACAGCAATTTATACTCTATCTCAAACTTCACACGCCACTATCTTATTGCTAAGAGGCTAAAGCTACTTGTTCACGCGCCCTTTTGCCCCCTATGATTGGTCCCGGTGTGGCGTCCACGCGATGCTCTCCCCCCAGGTAGACCCCCTGTTTTCGACATTCTAACATCTTTATCTCTTGGGAAGGAATGTAGTTTCTCAGGCCGTCTCGGCCTTGTTTTTGTCCTTGAACACAGCTGCAGCTTGTTGTTACAGTGAGGCCCCTCGGTTTGGATCGCTCATAATATGTCCGTTATTTTCCAGCCATTCCACAGAGTGGCCCTGGGGGACACCACTCGTGACCGGCTGCCAACTGGATTTAACTCCATTCACCACCACTCTTTGGGCCCGGCCATCCAGCCAGTTTTTTACCCAGCAAAGCGTGCAATCATCCAAGCCTCGAGCAGCCAGTTTTGCCAGGAGAATGCTGTGGGAAACGGTGGCAAAGGCCTTACTGAAGTCAAGGTAGACAACATCCACAGCCTTTCCCTCATCCAATAAGCATGTCACCCTGTCGTAGAAGGAGATCAGGTTTGTCAGGCAGGACCTGCCCTTCATAAACCCATGCTGACTGGGCCTGATCATCTGGTTGTCCCTCATATGTTGTATGATGTTACTCAGGATGAGCTGCTCCATCAGCTTCCCGGGCACCGACGTCAAGCTGACAGGCCTGTAATTTCCTGGATCATCCCTCCGACCCTTCTTATAGATGGGTGTCACATTGGCCAATTTCTGATCTGTCAGGACTCCCCAGTCAGCCAGGAGTGCTGGTAAATGATGGAAAGCAGGTTGGCGAGCACCCCAGCCAGCTCCTTCAGCACCCTTGGGTGTATCCCATCAGGTCCCATAGACTTGTGTGTGTCTATGTGATGCAGTAGGTCACTGACTGTCTCCTGGATTGCAGGGGGGTTGTTCTCCCAGTCTCTGTCCTTTGGCTGAGGAGGCTGGATTCCCTCAATACAACTAGTCTTGTTATTAAAGACTGAGGCAAAGAAGGCATTAAGGACTTCAGCCTTCTCCTCATCACTTGTTACCATGTTTCCTCCTGCATCTAGCAGGGGATGGAGGCTCTCCCTGGTCTTTCTTTTGCTACTGACATACTTATAGAAACATTTCTTGTTATCCTTGATTGCTGAAGCCAGGGTAATTTCCAGCTGGGCTTTAGACCTCCTGATTTCTGCCCTGCATAGCCTCACAGCCTCTTTGTAATCACTGTGAGTGGCTAGTCCCTTCTTCCAAAGGCTGTAAACTTCCTTTTCTCCCTGAGTTCCATCCAAAGCTCCCTGTTCAGCCAGGGTGGTCTTCTCTGTTGCCGGCTTCTCTTACAGCACCTGAGGAACGCCTGTTCCTGAGCCATTAACACTTCCTTCTTAAAGAGCGCCCAGCCTTCCTGGACCCCTAAACCCTTCAGGATCGTCTCCCAAGGGATCCTTTCAAGCAGGTGCCTAAACAAGACAAAGTCAGCCCTTTTGAAGTCCAGGATGTCAGTTCTGCTTAGCCCTCTCCTGGCCTCTCTAAGAATAGAGAACTCTATTATTTCATGATCGCTGTGCCCTAGTCATCCTCTGACCGCCACATCGTCCACCAGTCCTTCTCTGTTCACAAAGAGGAGATCCAGCAGGGCACCTTCTCTGGTAGGTTCTCTCACCAGTTGTGTCAGGAAGTTGTCTCCCACACATTGTAGGAATCTCCGGGACTGGTCCCGCTCTGCTGTGTTGTATTTCCATCTTCCCTTTCCATCACCAACCTTTTATGGACCTTTCTGTCCTCTGCTCCACGCCCTGCTCCTGCCCTTCCATCCTCTCTGGCTGCTACCAGACTCCAAAGTGGAGGTCTTCTCCCTTCTCTCCAGAAGTAGCTGGGGTTCATCCCAGAATGACTGCATCCAAACCCCGCTAGGACATTGATGTTTTCTAGACAATATGAAAAATAAAGGTGGTGAAGATCTCACTAGAACTTTTATTAAAAACCACTGGACTCTCTGAATGGATTTCATGGAAACATGTGGTAGGTACCATGTTTCGGTGTGGAGATGAACTCCAGGCCTTCTGTAAAAACATTTCCATATGTTAATGCTGTAGCAAGGTCCTTAGCAAAAACATGCAAATAGGAGCATGTGATAGTAATATTCAAAGAGTAGTGCCTGCATTTATATCCCTCCAGAAAACAAGGGCATCATTCTGAAGAGAGAAAATGCTGGTGGTTTATTTCTTTATTTCTGTATAGCTATGTGTTGTGATTTAAATTTTTGCTGATTACACCACAGCATCGGCCAAGACCTAGTTGGGAACAGCGGTCCCTATGTGTGAGGTCCTGTACAAACACAAAGTCTATAAGCAGTCCGTGCCCTACAGAGCTTAACACACCTTGCCTGTTATAAACCCACAGTTTTCAGGACTTAAAGTCATTTGGAAGCTTCAGGGTATTTCAGTGTGGCAGGAGCCCAGTATGGTCCCATCCCTAAAACTCCTCACGTTGCTAGCAGATGAGTTTTGAACCCTGGCACAGAGTCATGCTTATCTTTGCCCTTTTCCTCTCTACGCTTCAACTTAAACCTTTAAAAGAAAGTCCTGCTTTTCCTTCAATGCCCTCCCCCTACCATGTGGCTCTTCACTTAGGATTAAGGCATTACCGTTGGGAAGACTCATATGGATTTCAGCACCTGTGGAGAATCCAAAGGAACTCCAGTTTCCAGCATCTTGGTTGAATTTTGCCGCTCCTGGACTCTTGGATGAAAGAGGACAGTGACTCCCCTGGCTGCTTTGCTGAGCGCACCCCACCACGTGAGCAGCATCAGCAACAAAGGGACAGAAGAACCCAAATGGTGGATTCTGGCAGTGAGCAAACATGGGACAGTCACTAAATCACAACACTGTACACTGCAGAAAAACATGTACATTGTTTGTGTCACCCAACAGAGCTCTTCTGACCGGAAACTCAAATACTGAAGACTGACACTGCCACCAGGTAAGGGAACACCCAGAACATTTACATTCCTGCACCTGCCCCGATCTGAATAGGGGCAGCACCAAAACCCCCACCCTCACCAGCTCTATAAAGCTCCTGTTTCCATACGTGACAGAGAGCAGCAGCTGCCAACCTGCGCTGAGCTTTGGTGCAACAACCTACTTTTCTGGCACAGCACTGCTACCCATCTGGGAGGATGGAAGCTTGTCACTCTCAAGATAAATTTAATATCACTTTATATGGTGCCATCGCTATGGTCATCATCACACCTCAGGCATTTGCTGGCATGTGGATAAATGCTTTCATTGTTTCTGTGCTTTGTGTTACTTGGCTCAAAAAGAAAACCTTCAACTCTAATGAGAAGATCTTGCTGGTTCTGGGGTGCTCCAGGTTTTGGTTTTTGTGCAGCACATGGATATATTCCTTTTTTTCAGTAATTTATCCCCGGTGCTTTTCTGTTCACCCCATACCCCAACTATTTGCAGCTATTCAAAGCTTTTTTAATTCTTACAACTTGTGGGCTTCTGCTTTTCTTTGTGTTTTTTATTGTATAAAAATTGCAACTTTCAGGCACATCTTCTTCATCTACCTGAAACTAAAAATTGACAGGATTGTACCATGGCTGTTATTGGGTTTACTGTTTTCATCCCTGTTCCTCTGCATCCTTGCCTATGACTTCACTGATAAAACGTGCTGCCAAAACCTCAATTCTACCACCCTAGGAAATCTGTGGGAATCGAATGTCAGAATTGATGAACGTTTTTTCCCTATGTTTTTTATCAGTGGCTTAGGAATTACCACTGTATTCCTGGCAGTAATCTTTTCTGTCCTTCTCCTCCTCTTTTCTCTCTGGAGACACAAATGCAAGATGCAAACAAACTCAATGAAGGACCTCAGCATGGATGCCCATATCAAAGCCATGAAATCTATTTTGTCCTTTTTCTTCATTTACAGCATTAACTTTATATGTTTGGTCTTGATGCTGATTTATACCAGTAAGATGGAAAATTCTGTGATGTTTCTCATTTCAGTATTTCTGTATGTTTTTCCGTCTGTTCATTCCCTTATTCTGATTCTCAGCAATCCCAAACTGAAAAAGGCACTGCTGAGGACTCTGCCCTGTGTGAAGTGCAAGGTCTGCATGAAGTAGGAACTGTAACAAAAGATAAAGCCCATTAAAGATGTTGATATTTTATTATAAGAAACAAGTAATTTAATCTCTAATGCAACTCTCCAGCCAGTGTAGATGATACTATCTTCACCATCTAAGGAAACTTACTTAAAATTATTTGAATTAAATTATTATGAGTTAAATAAATGATTATAATTTGATTTAGATAATTCTTTGAGTTAAATTTTTGTCAATAACAAAGTAATTCAGGCCTGGTACATGAGCTAGCTGCAAAAGGGGAATAACAATACTGTAAATCTTCTAAAAATGCTTTGGTATTTGCTGATTGAAACTACTTAACTAAACAATAGGTCTATATCTATTTTGTTTTACATTTATTTCTGCTTTGGCTGTGTAACTGTAATATTATGAGCTGTATCGCTTTCTTGCATTGGTTTATAACTTATGCGTGACTATGCTGATCACTATTATTCCCCAGAGGTGGTTACTGACTTACAAACAGCAATGCAGAAATGGCCTCGGGATGGACGGGTGGGTGAGAGCCCACTTCCTACACCAGCCTCATGTGTCCCCTCTCTGCCCCACTTCATGCAAAAACATGATTCCCCCTGCTCTGTGCCACTGCTCTCCTGGTCTGCTTTGACTATTTTACAAGATCTGCTTTTACCAATGAACTCTGGCTCGGTAAAACACCAAGGCAGGTGGTTTTTGTGCAAAGTGCGGTGTGGAATAAAGCCGTGCTTTCATCTCGCAGTGACCCGTGGGCAGATGTATGGGGTGTTCGTGCCATGTGCTGGGAAGCTGGGGGGTCCAGGGGGATCTCTGTCAGGCAAGGTCAAGGCTGCCCTGTGCTGGGGAAAGCCAGTTCCAGTCAGCTCCAGCGAACCCACCACAGGACACAGCTCAGCCCATCAGCAATGCTGGTGTCTCCTCAGAGAAAATATCTTTAAGAAAGGATAAAAGCACGTCCCAGGAGTGAGGAGTGAGGAAAATTGTGAGAAATAGTCCTGCAACAGGCAGGGTCACAGAAGGAAGGGGGGGAGGTGCTCCAGGTGCCGGAGTAGGGATTCACCTGCAGCCCGTGTTGAAAACCATGGTGAGGTAGGCTGTGCCCTGCACCCATGTGTAAGGAACTGAAGGAAGAAATGCCTCAAACATTCATCGACACAGGGAACTAGAACTGGGCTTTTAGTTTGGGCAAGGGACATTTCCCAATACAAATTTAGATGTGACCACCTTTTTTTTTTTTTTTTAAGTCTATAAGAATTTAACAGTATGACTATGTCTAGACTCTGCCAGCTGGCTTCAAGGTCTTGACACTGTTTAAATTACCAGACTGAGCACTATGATCGAAGGCAAAAGCCTCCCTTCTCTAATTTAACTGGGCACAACGGTGGCCAGCACCCTCTGGTAAGAGCAATTACAGGAAGGTTCTGCTCAGTCCCCTGAGCCAGAGCACATTCAGTATCGATGGGCTCTTTGTGAGGTTACTACTCGCAGTTTCCACGGAGCATGCGCCAACTTAGTTTTCCCAAAGGCTTGTAATTTGGGGAATGTTTAACAGGTGTTTCTGAGGAGCAGGAAAAGGTCTTTCCTAGACACAAGGCAGCCTTTTGACAAACACCAATCTATTGCTCTAACAAAAAAACAAAAAAACCCCTATCTTAACTAAAGAGGTTCAGGATATAAATTTTATGCAAGGAGA
The DNA here is from genome assembly GCF_031877795.1 of Strix aluco. Classification (NCBI taxonomy): domain Eukaryota; kingdom Metazoa; phylum Chordata; class Aves; order Strigiformes; family Strigidae; genus Strix; species Strix aluco. The sequence continues at coordinate 126,257,831 of NC_133933.1, read as the reverse complement.
ACCACGTAATTTTATGATTAAGTTTCTAGAACAAGTAAACCCTTTAAAAAAAATTTTAAAAGCATTCAGCCTGAAGTAGCCCCCAAGTATGAAACATTTCAGGTCAAACATTTATGGGGTGACAAGCTGAGAAAAAAAGGTTTCGGTGTCTTGTGAAGGACTGGGCAGCCCTAACCATATCAACAGAATTGTCTCGGTTGGAAAAGACCTTGAAGATCAAAGGTCCAAATATGCAACACTACGAGTTTTGTATGAAAGACATAACATGAGACTGAGTTTAAGAATACGATTTTTAAGAGGAGACAGTTTAATGGGTTTATTTATTGGGTCCCTTCTGTTTTAAGCCTCTAACTTCAGTGTTTGCTTTCACAGGCTCCTTGGTCACTGGTATTCTGGCTTACATATGAACAAGTCAGAAGGATCTGTGGAGTCAGTTCTTTTTAAAATCATGAAACCACTTCAGTATTCATAAAACAAAGAAGAATCAGAAAGCCAAATTCTCATTGCACGAGGCATCCTGACCCCACAGGGAACTAACTCATTCAGGCGATTGGCAGTAGGATAACATGTACAGGTTGCTGCCTCAAACCCAGTCCTTACTTGTTAGGAGTAGCCATGACTTAAGGATACTATTTGCTTGTCAGACAGCTCTATGAAATGTAAGTTATCCACAGGATAAAACTGTCACAAAATACTTCAACTGGCAGCCAGCATCAGCTTTCTGAAACAGTAAACAGAGGTAAAAACCAAATGTACCAAGCAAGTAGAATATAATACTGTTTGCTTGTTTGATAATAGAGATGGTTCCTATTGTTAAGGACAAGAGCAGGTTGAACAATGCAGCGCTGAACATCTGCTGTGGCTAAACAGTCTATAAAATTATTTGGGAACTTTTGTTACTATTACATTTGCACACACGTGAAGAACTACCTCTTTAGTTTGATGCCTCAGTAAACCGAGCCTGTAGTGCTAGGGACTGAAAAAGACTAGAGCAGTTTACCTGATTTCAAATTTGTTTTGCACAAAAGGTGAAAGGGTTTGTGTCCCTCTTGCTTCCCAGAGACAGCCTGACCTGGTCAGTCCACCATTTGGTAACACCCCCCAAGTGAAACGCGGCCCTGTACCCAGGAAATCAAACGCAGAGTTTGCTCTGCCCCTCTTGAAGGACTCATAAGACACATGCTGTCCGTAGGACCAAGTTCAACTACTTCTCCTCTGAGAGTCCCAGTGCTGACGTGGCAGACTGGGTCATTCAAGCACCACTTTTCCACAGAAATTCGCACTCTGCCCCTTTCAAATCTAGGTGGAAATACGATCTTCTCTTCAAAAACACAAAATGTTTGAATAGGAGTGATTCTTTTATTTTAAACCTCAAGCTTTCCAGGTTTCCTAGGAAGGGGACTACTGCTGTTTGCCATTAGGCTTATCTTTGGCAATCAGGAGGCACAAAGGCGGTGTGAAAGCATCATAATGTAGACAGAACAAAGCTGGCTTTGATTTAGCAGTATCTGGTAATGAGATGGCTGTACAAGCCTTAGCTCTCTGAGTAAATAGTCGGGATTTCTTCTATACTAGCCTTTGCAACTAGTATCTTCAATGTGCCAATTTCTGATTAAATAGAGTTTGGGTATCTTCTTGGCTTGCACTTGTACTTTTTGATTTTATTGTAAATCTGTCGTGGCTGCACGCATTTGGGTGTGTGATTCCAGCTTGGAAAAAAATCATCTCACCATTATTAGGGGGTCAATAGTTTTTGTTCTGAACTACTGTTATGTTTCTAGTTGTCAGCGTCAGAAACTAATCTGAGTTCTTCTTGCACACCATCACCAGTGATTATAAAATAGCAGTCTAAGCTGCTTCTTCAGTTACACCCTGAGTGGTCCTGCCTGCAATCCTGTTACTCAGTTAACCCTGATGATGGACATGCAGAAGTACCTGAGCTATTGCGTTGAAGAAAGTAATTTTAAGTCTTGTAGTGAAAAACTGTTTTAACTCTTAAATATTTTTTTGACTGTGAAACACTAAAGAGATTTGTCAGTGCTGATTCCTAGCGTTTTGTATTAAAAAATAAGTTGAATATATATATATACTTGCCACTTTCTGCATTACTTCTTAGTGTTTCGTAATTTCAAATTTTTCAAGGAGAAGTTTCTACCCTGTGAAGCACTTGACCATATTTATTTACTTCGAGGCTTCAGTTTCAGAAGCCAAGAGTTAGCCCGAGGATGGCACTGAGGTTCCTGGGGTGGACTCTTCTGTGGCCTGAGAAAGGGTCGGTGAAGCCCGAACGGAGCAGTGTGGCAGTCCAGGCTATCTGGAGGGGGCCACCAAACCGAGCATCCACGTTTGCCGCTTCCCAAGGCCCTGAGAAGGGCTGGCTTGTCCTTCGGCAGGACGGCCCCGGGCGCTGCTGCCCCTCAGCGCGGTGTCACCCTGCCCGCGCTGCAGATGGCTGGGCCAGCCACACCTCGGCCGAGGCTGGTGTCCCGTGCCACGGACCGGCTGCAGATGGAGGGCGCGGACCGGCCGGTGCCAGGAGGAGCGCGGCCTCCGCCTCCGGCGCTGAGGGAGCCTGAGGCGGGATTGCGGCGGGGCCTCGCTGCCGGCGGAGGCGCAGCCCCGCGCGCCCAGCCCTCGCCTCAGGAGCCTCTGCCCCGCTGAGAGGTTGGCTGCGGCGGGGCCGGGCAGAGCCGTCGGGCGGGCGGTGACTCCGCTCCGCGCCCGGCCACGGCCGCCGGCAGCGGGCAGCCTCGCACCCCGCCCGGCCCTCCCCGACCGCTCAGCGCCCCAGCCCGCCCTCACACCGCGGCCCCACGCTGGCCAATGGCCGCCGAGCCCCGCGCGCACGCCCCGCCCCGGATGCCCGCTCTGACCAATGGGAGATAAGCGGGCTCGGAGGGCTCGCCCCGCCCCCCGGCCGTGCCGCTCCCACACAGCCGCCGCGGGCCGCTCCCCCCTGGGCGAGGGCAGCTCCGGCGGGCGCCGGGCCGAGCCCCGCGGCGCCAGCGTGCCCGGGAGGAAACCGCCCTCCTTGTGCCGCCTGCGGACAAGTCTCGGCTTAGCCGGAGCTGCCCGATGTATTATCCTGCCCCTGTTCCCGCTTCGCGCCCCCCCCGCGGGGGATCGAAATGGACTCGACCACTCGGGCAGCCGCGTAGCGGTTCCCCGCGGGTCACGTGGGCGGCGCGTGAGCTGTGAGGACGAGGCGACGGCTGGGCCGTTGGGCTTCGTGCGGGCGGTGAAGGCGGCGGCGGCCGCAGGGCGGGAATGAGCCGCGGGGCGGGGATGAGCCTCAGCCCCGGCGCCAGAGTGGCCCTGCGGGTCTGCGCCGTGGGCCTGCGCCCCGAGGTGCCCGTTGTGCGGCTGTGGGGGCTGCTGGGTGAGCGCAGGGCGGAGTACGTCCGCCTCCGCCGTGAGATCCAGGCGGCGGCGGGGCCGCGGCTGGTGGCTGCCCCGGGTCCTGGTGGGCCGGTGGCTGGTGGAGCTGAGCTGTGCACTGGGGACATGGGCCTGGTGGAGGTGGTCGGGCTCTGGTACCGCTGCTGTGTGGTGAGTCGCCGTGGCCAGCACTACCGTGTGTTCCTGCTTGATGAGGGCTGCACGATGGTCACGTCTGCCTACTACCTGGCGCGGGGCTGCAAGGAGCTTTTCCACCTGCCTCCGGAGGTGCTGGGCTGTGTTGTGGCTGATGTCGTGCCTCCTGGAGGCCCTGGGATGGCAGTCTCTGGGGATGTCTGTGCCTCCACCTGGACAGTGGAGGCTATGGAGTTCCTCAGCTACCTGCATGGCAAGGAGGTGCTTGGCCTGGTGCAGAAGGTGGTGACGCCACAGCTCATAGTGCTTGAGCTGCCCCAGCTTGTAGCCCAGATGCATCAGCTGGGCCTGGCCAGGCAGGTCACGCCCAGTTTGTTCTGCCAGGTGCTCAGGTGCTGCCTAACTCACAGCCACTTTGGGAACCTGCTCAAGCTGCAGCCTCCAGCATCTTCCCTGGTCACTTGTGCAGTGCCACAGCTGAGACAGGTGACACAGGCTGATTACTTCTACCCACAGCTTCAGTTGGGTGTGACAGAGCCTGTCCTAGTGACCCATGTTTCTGACCCGCACCATATCTACTGCCAGTTGCAGAGCTTGTCGCAGGAGATCCTCTGCCTCTCTGATACCATGTGCCATGCTTGTGACTGGTGGGAGCAGGATTTATTACCCAAAGTGGGCTCACCCTGTGCTGCCCGTGGCATAGATGGCCAGTGGTACCGTGCACTTGTGCTGGAGCTTATTGCTGGGGAGCAGGACCAGCAAGTGGCTCTAGTGATCTTTGTGGACTATGGCAGGAAGGAGACTGTAACCAGAGCTAACCTGCGCCATTTGCCTGTTGAGTGTTTCCGTATGCCTGTGGTCACTTACCCATGTGCTCTTCAAGGTATCTCAGATGGTGGTTGTGGCTGGTCCCCATCGCAGATCGATGAGCTGAAAGCGTTGGTGCTAGGCAAACGAGTGAGTGCTCACCTCAAAGCCTTTAACTCCTATGAGCATCTCTATTATGTGAGCCTGTATGGGGAAAATGGTGTCAACTTGAACCATCTTTTTGGGGTGCAGACTTGCTGCCTGGTGAGCAGCCATATGCAGGTCAGCCAAACTGAAGCTCAGAAGCAGCTGGAAGTAGAAGAATCCACAGCTAAAGAACTGGAATTCCTCCCAGGAGCACTTCCTGTTGCTTTAACACACAGAGATTTGGCCTCTGCTCCTGGAGCTGGTGTGCATCTGGAGTTGGGTGTGTTCCACGATGTGCAGGTTTCCCACCTCCGAGACCCATCCGAGTTCTGGCTGCAGCTCCATGAGCATCGCCAGCTCTTCAGGCAGCTGAGGCAGAGCATGTGGAATTTTTACTCCCATGCCCCAAAACTGTATGGTGCTGGGTGGGACCTACAGCCTGGATCCCTTTGTGTCAGTAGGAAAGAGGGTGTCTTTTGTCGAGCGGTGATCACCAGGGTACTGGACAGTGAGGTAGAGATACATCTGGTGGACACAGGCAATATGGAAACTGTAGGTCGGAATGCAGTAAAGGAGCTGCTCCCTCGGTTCAGGGAACTACCTGCTTTAGCTCTGAAGTCTTGTTTGGTAGGTGTGTCTCCTCTGGGAGGGAGTTGGAGTGAGGTATCTGTGTCTGCATTCAGGGAGATTGTACTGAACAAGGGACTAAAGGCTCGTTTTTTGAGTGCACAGGGTGACAAATACATGGTTGAAATTTTGGACCAGTCTCAATTAGGAGAGAAAAGTGTAGGTAAACTCATGGTCCAGAGAGGGTATGCTGAATACCAGAGGTGTGAAGTACCTGAGACTCTCCAGAAATCATCTGATAAGGCTGTGAGCCAGGCCTCTTCCCCAGCACCTGCTGGGAAGGAAAACCAAGTAAATGCAGAGAAGAGGCACAGGGAAGAACCTGATCTAAAGAGAAGTGATAGAGCACTTAATCCTTGTGCAGCTGTGATGGTCAGAGAGAGCCCTGTTGCAGCCATTCACAATTCTAAAAGTAGTGAAACTCTTCCTGCTCAGAAGTATGAGGGCAAGAAAAACCTGCCCATCCCGTGGAGACAGAGTTATGTGGAAATGACGCCAAGTTCCTCTCATGGAGGTCAGTTAGAAGTGGGAAGTACAGTTAATGTAGTTGTGTCATATGTTGAAAACCCTAGTTATTTTTGGTGTCAGTTAAGTAGAAATTGCCACGACCTTAAGGTATTAATGGCTGAAATTCAGGAGTATTGTAAAAACTCCTCCAATCCATGTGCTTGGCCAGATTCTGTATGTTTAGCCCAGTACTCAGAGGATGAAAAGTGGTACAGGGCTCTAATTACTAGTGAAACTCCTTCTGCAGAAAAAGTAGAAGTTTTATATGTTGACTATGGCAACAGAGAGCAGGTCTCTCTAACAAACCTGCGCTCAACTAACAAACGCTTTCTTAAGTTAGAGGCTCAGGCTTTCAGGTGCAGCCTTTACAACTTAATCCAACCCAATGGTCAGGATCCTTTTGCTTGGGATGAAGCAGCAGTTCAGGCTTTTCAGGAGTTTGTCGATACTTCGTCATCTCAGTTGGATCTGAAGTGTACAGTATTTGCCTTGGCTTCAATAAAACATAAGGAGCTATTTAACATTGTAGATTTAATGACACCTTTTCAGAGTGCTTGCCAGTTTCTGACCGAGAGAGGTGTGGCCAGACCTTTGTCTCCTCAAAAGCCTCTGGTATCCTCGGTTCAGCTTCATTCTTACTATTATTCTATGCATGGTATCAAAATTGGGAGCGAGGAAGATGTTTTTATTACGCATGTTGAGGATCCATGGACATTTTACTGCCAGCTTGAAAGATGTGCAGATGTCTTGGCACAGCTTATGGATAACATTGATCGCCTAAGTGAAACAATGACCAGCTTAACAACCTCACAGAAGTCTGGGAGCTTGTGTCTAGCAAAGTATACTGATAATTGCTGGTACAGGGGACTGATTACAAAAACAAAACCTAATACGGAAGTCTTCTTTGTGGATTTTGGGAACACAGAGACAATAGAGAAAGATCATCTGCTTCCTTTACCCAGTGATGCTTGTGATATCTTGCTTTTGCCAATGCAGGCCATAAAGTGTTCCTTAGCTGATATATCTAATGTTCCCAAAGAAGCTACAACATGGTTTAAGCAAGCTGTCTTAGAAAGGCAATTAAAGGCAATAGTAGTAGCGAAGAAACCTGATGGTAAACTGTTGATCGAGTTGTTTGATGGTAGTACTCAAATTAATGTGAAACTGAAGGACTACACAGGACTTTGTAGGCATGTAGAAGATGAAACTTTGTGCTCTAGAAATACAAATGTGAATGAGAGGAATGAGGCTGCAGAGTCCGCTTTAAATGCAAGTAGGCCTCTGGAAAGAAAAGAATGCAGATCTGAAGCCCAGGGAGGAGGGAGGAGTAGCAAAAGGCACTTCAAGGAAGCAGATGTAAACGTTTTCCAGCCTGCTACAAAGGGAGATCTGGCAGATGGATTACTAGAGTCTGATGAAATGCTTAGCAGTGAGAAGGGTGCTTTTTTGTTAAATAAAGCAGGGGAGGAGTCTCTGCTCCCCATCCAGCTGAATGCACAGTCAAATATTAAATCTGATGCTGAAGGCAGCTGCATAACACTTAAAAAAGTATCTGATCTACTGCAACAGAAGATAGTGCCAGCTCTTAAAGTGTTAGTGTATGTGTCTCATGTAAATGATCCGCTGGATTTTTATGTTCAACTAGAAAGTGATGAGGCTCAGCTTAACAGCATTTCGGAAATCTTAAACAATAGGACACAAGCAGAGAAGCTTTGTGGACAACTTTTCCAAGCAGGAGACTTAATCAGTGCTGTTTATTCAGAAGACAGCCTGTGGTATCGAGCTGTAGTGAAGGAGAAGACTTGTGACAATTTGATAAGTATACAATATATTGATTATGGTAATACTTCAGTAATCAATGTTGATCAAGCACACAGACTCCCTGAAGACTTGTCATCTATTCCAGCAATAAGCATTCACTGCTTCCTAGGTGGACTTCGGTGCAAAAAAAATACAGTCTGGGCAGAGAAAGCAGTGCTTTACTTCACCAAGAGAACAAGTGAGGTTCTTCTAACGTGTGAATTTGTAGAGAAAGTTGAGGATAAATGGGAAGTTGTTCTCAGTGACCATCAAGGTATAATAACAGTGGATTTAGCTGAGGAAAATCTTGCAAGTAGGGAAAGATCTTGTTCAACAGAAACACTTGATAGAGGAGAGAACAGTGACATGATAACTGTGTGTGAGCCTTCGCCTCCTCAGGGTCAAAATGAAATTTCTTGTGTAAGTGATTCTAAATCATTTATCTGGAAGTTTCCAGAGGCAGGTCAGACTGTAAAAATTCACGTCACAGTGGTAAATGGTCCAGAATACTTTTGGAGTCGCAGTGCTGATACAGAAGACATGAACTACATAGAGGAAAAAACAGAGGAAGCTGAAAACCATGGACTAAACTCTTTGAACGATTGCAGATCTTGTATTAAAAGGGGTGATATTTGTCTAGCAAAACATAGTGAAGATGGAAAGTTCTACAGAGCTAAAGTCAGTAGCATAAAAGGTGACACCGTAGTTGTTAGACATGTGGATTATGGAAGTGAGGAAGCTGTTAGCATGGAGATGGTCAGAGAGATTCCATGTGAATTGCTCAAAGTACCTAATCAAGCATTTGCTTGCTGTCTGTCAGGTTTTAGTTCTTCAGAGGGCTCATGGCTTAGTGAAGCAAAAGAGAAGTTTTATGATATGACTGAAAACCTCTTATTAGAAGCTGAAGTAATAGAAACTCAGGAAGATAAAGCTTCTGAAGTTCCTCTCTCTGTTGTCAAGCTGGAAGCTTCTGGCAAGAGTATTAATGAAGAGATGAAGTCTTTTTGGAAGGCTAATAAAGGAACTGGTGACAACGCTTTCTCAAACCTCGAGAACCCCTTAAAGGAAAACAGATGTTCAAATGATGATATGGGTCTTTGTCTCAAAAGAGAAACTACTGCTGTTTTTGGATTAGCTCAAGAAGAAAGTGAAAGTGCTTTACTTTGTTCTGAACCTTTCCTGGGTGTAACTTCTGAGTGTTTAAATACTGTAGAAACAAATGTGTCAGTGGGAGCTGTTGAATCTATGTCTGGGAAGGCTGATGATGGATGTGAAACAGCTGAGCATCAAAGCAACTTTGATAAAGAGATACCTCTACCTGAAGGAGAGAGCAATAACAACGTATTACTAGAACCAATGAGAAGCTGTAGTCTTCCTATTTTGGGGAGTGAAATGAAAGCTTCAGAACAAGAATTATCTGAACTACTGTTTGGAGAGGATGCTGAGCTGAAAGCGGAACTGATAGGCAGTGCTTCGGCAGCCAGTCTTTTCCTGGGAAATGAACAAGAAGTGCAGGGATTGCCAGTGCTCCAGGTACAGTCATCTTCGAGTGATGAAACAGGGACGTTAATGGAACTGGATCAATTACAAAAGCACTCTTCGTATGATGATCTAAAAGAGTTAATGCTGGAGCTAGAGGCACTTTCAGTGCCACCTTCCTTTGGTGAAGAAACAAAGGACGCTCTGGAAACAGAGTTGCTTGAAATACAAACAGCTTTGGGCAGTGAAGCAGGGGAGAAAGTGTTGGAACAAGAATTGTTTGAGCTGCCAGTTGTGAGTGAGGACATGGGGGAGTTGGGGGCTCTGAAACCTCTTGAAATCTTACCATCGCTTCATGAGAGAGAGAACTCGGTGCCTTCAGTTAGTGATGGACTGAAGACAGTAGAGCTGATTCCACCCAGTCAGCTTGCTTTGGGAGAGAAGGCAAAAAATCTGGAATTGAATTTGTCTGGAGTTCATAAAGCAGAAGCTATACAAGAAGACTGGATGGAAGTAGAGCCTCCTCCCCTAAGGCTGTCTTCATCTGCTGATGGACCTGAGAAACAACTGGACCAGAAGACCCATGACATGCTGTCAGTGCTAGGTGCCGAAATTGAGCAATTTCTGGAACTGGTGGCGCCTGATGTGCAGCCATCTTATGAAGATGGGGAGGATGACTCGTTGGGGTTGGAACACACTGCACTGCAAAGTTCTGCAAATAGTGGAAGTCAATTTTCGTTTCTTACAAAAGATGTAATGAATCAGAGGTCTGTTTGCACTGTAAAATCACATGACTGCAAAGTTGAGAAACATGAGGAGAGGCAGAAGAAGAAAGAGGACTGTTATGTGGAAGAATGGATGAAACAAGACTTGACTGACTTACTTAAAGGATGTGGAAATACATGTGTGCACTCTTCAGACTGTAAGCCTGGGGATGAAGAAGTGGAGAAAAAGCCGAATGAGAACTTGGCTGACCGTGGTGCAGGTAAAGCATCTGATTTTAAGGAGTTAAATAATCAAAATGTTGTGCGTGTTCAAACATGAGAGCAGCTTTCTTGTAGAAACCTAACTTTTATTCCCCAATAAATTACTATATTAGTGTGAATGTCAGTATGCTTTGGGTTAAGGACATCAGATACTAAGCGTCATAGCTCATGGATAATGTGACAGTCTAACAGCAGCTAATGTTACTTTTGAGAGGTTAATGATTTTATGATTGGAAATCTACTTCTGAACATGAAATGCATTTTCAAGACTGTTCAAGATGACAAATCTTTAACTTTCAAATATTTATTAAGTAGTTTGGAGGGAGGCAGAGGAGTATGGGGCAGGGTTGTGAGACATTTGACTTTTTTGGAGGGGTTGTTTTTGTGTGTTACTTCTTTTTCTTCCTCCTTTATTGATATGTCATTGTTCTTGTAGAACACAAGGAGTATACTTGTAATCTGAAGGGTTTTGCTGTTGGTTCCAAATGTGTGGTGTGGACTTCTCTAAAATGGTGCGAGGCTCGCATTTTGGGGGTATCTGAAAGAGGTACCAGGGTAAGTATGTTTTGAATCCTCTTTCTGCATTCCTAAGGTCTGGCCCTCCTTTGGTCTTCGTCCAAACTATGAATATTTTATAGAATTTTATTACAAAAATATAAGACTTAGTATTGCAAACACGGATTCTGGATGTATAGACTACATAGAAACAGCAGTGTCTCAGACCAAGTGGATTCTATATGTCAACACTTGATATGCCCATCACATCTTATTCCCCTGCATTGATTGGGAAGACTGAAGAGTCTGGCTTCAGTTTGAGATACATTCTCATATGTGTGTGGTCCTATCTGCAAGTTAATGTTCTGCTATGGCACTGTGTTACCATTAAATGCTCATGAAACTTGGCATTATTTTACTGATGTTTTGAGGAATTAGTGCTAGAACAGTAGAAACTTGGGAAGAAACTTAAATTATACTGTAATTAAAAATGCATACACAACTATTCCCATTTCAGTGCAATGTGTATTGAATTAGGGTTGATGGGAGTTAACTTTAACAGTAGATGATAATCTAATGGGCTTGTTCTACTGCTGTTTAAGCTATGGGATAAATGAGGAGTCTTCCCCCAGTTCAGGGGGAGTATGTACACGTATACATAGACATTATACTTACATAAAAGGGCCTTGAAATTATAATTTAATGTTGCAAATCCAAAAGATCATTTCATAAAAGTAGCTTTTTGGAAGATCGAATACCTGAGATCATGGAAGCCAGCTCTTTTGCAAGGAGATTCCTTGCATATCTGAAGCCAACCTCGGCTGTATTCAGATGAGTGTCAGTGTCAGGTCTGTAGTAATATCCCTATTCATCAGTTTCCTACTGGTTCTGATCCTGGTAGGTGTCTTCCAGCCTTCCTCTCTCACCACACATGGGTTGGAAGCCCAGGAGAGCCTTGAGCAGATTCAGTAGTGATATTCAGCTTTATTAGAGGTTAACTCGCTCTTCCTTGCAAGATCCAGACTGAAAGCCTTCCTAAAGGCAGGGAGCCCTCAGTTGTGTTTTCCTCCTACTGTGTCTTATTTGCTGAGTGCATTCTCAGGATCCACTGCTGTGCTAGATACGTTTTGGCTCTGTACAGGTCTTGAATCTCTCCAGTGGCAATGAGGAGCTTGTGGGTCCTGAGAATGTGTGGAACGGTATTCCTGACTGGGCTGCCAGCTCACCTGAGGTATGGCGGTGTGGTAGTGGGCTGGGCAGGACAGTACTGATTTTTAGAAAGGGCAGTCTGGGTTTAGTTGTGATTCTTCCTGTATCGCCATGAGAATAGAAAGACAAAGTAGCATTAATCTAAATCTGTGCATTCATGCCAACCACTAGAAGCACAGTATTCTTCTTTAAGACATTATATTGTCCTTCCTTCTCTAATAGATCTCTATGGAGACTATAGAAATTTGTATAAATCGATTATATAACCGAGATAATTTACGTAAACTATTTATATCATCTGCCAGCCATTTGGCCTGAGGACTGTGAGTTCGGTCTGGGCAGAGATTAATGAAAACAGCTTGAAGGAAGGAATGTTACTGGAAGACTATTGTTAATCAAGAACTGTAGAACGATGCTGATGATATGTGGCTTTTGACAGAGCATGTTAGTAGAGCATGTAACTAACTGGTAAACCATGAAAAATACTCTTCTTACTAAGTAGTTAGGAAATGATAGTAAGGTTTACACCAGTGTCCTTCATGAAGTACCAGTGAATGAAAAACTTATGTCTGGAACCCAAAACTCAGGTCGTCAACCATGCTATTGATGATGATAACAGAATGAGTTTCCAGTTCATTCTTCACATGCAGTTTTTGCATCAAAGCAAAAAGTGGGCAGAAGACTTGTGTAGTGAGTTATAAGGGGGGGAAACCGTGGTAAATAGGAATCCGGCAGTGCTGATGTAAAAAGTCTAGTGTTAAAGCAAGCACCTCACCTCCCTGAAAAACTATCCTGTCAATAGTGCCAGCTTCCTAACAGAATTCCCTTTTGTTTAGGCAATAACCCCTGCAACAGAAGACTTGTACTCCTTACCAGAGAAGTCCTTACTTCAAGGTAAGACTACCTTAAACCTCACCAAAAGGTTGTGTACTCAGTGTTTGGATGCTTTCTAATTTTCTAGGAAATGCTTTAGTTTAGAAAATACAGTTGAAACGCTTTTTTTTTTGAGCTTATGTATTTACTCTAATACTGTTGTAATCTTCTTAGGAGCATTAGCTTATATACTGTCATTTTCATGGTGAATACATGCAATGAAAGCTGCTACTCTGTCTTGATTAGAAATTAATTTAGTATTTATTTATTCAACCTAGTGGATTGAGCCTCTTGGACAAGCTGGGGTTGTACACTTAAGTTATAGATTTTGGTAGGGTTTTGAGCATGGGCCACCAGCATGCTACTCTTGCTCACATTTCTGAGGCAAGGTGAGCGACTGCTAGGCAGTCTCTACTAAGCATTGTGGGTTGGGATTTGAATGCCTTTAATAGATCTTGGTCTGTGAATCTAAACCCATAATACCATCTTAGTTGTTGTAAGGATAGTTTGTGAATAGTGCATGTACATCTTTATTGTTAGAGTAGCATGTGTGGTTTCAGTGATTGAATTGATAATTGTATTTCAGTACAACTGTACTGAAGGACGACTGGTTTACAAGAAACAAATAATGAAGCCTGCAACAGAGATCTAGTTACCTGTTGGGCAAAAAAGTAGTTAAAAACTTTAAAATGTTAAACTGGTGAATCTACAAATCCTCCTTCAGTTGCATCACTGAAATGCAGGATTATTCATGATCTTGCTGTTTCTGGTTTTGATAATTCTTTTACAGTTTTTACCACATCTTTTTAGTTTTTTCCCCCTCTCTTGGTTGAGAATTATTGCTGTCCAAATTTGTCCACTGTATATATTCTTGAATACTTTGCCTGGTATTAGTGTAGGCACCCTGTCAGCAGCAGTGCAGAAAACGTGAGCTAAGGTCATGCAACCATGTGGCACAGAACTGGATCTTGCTGTACACGGGGGCCACTGCCTGGAAAGGCAGTTTGAGTAGAAAGTCCCTGATCCACAGGGTGCAAAACTCCTGCAGTGGCTTATGCTAAGCCCACTGAGGGGCTGGAGGGGCTGAAGTAACTGAAATCTGGGCACAGTGCTTGCTTCATCTTCTTGGGCAGTTCTGCTCTTTCAGCTGTCTTATCTTTGTACATTAACTTTGCATAAGAGTAGTCTTTCCATACGGTCCAGTATGGTGATGACATTTAGTCTGAAGCCCTGTAGAGCTGTGAGTTCAGATATTAATGCATTTATACATGTTTGTAGAAACGTCTTGATGGGTCTAATCTGTTTTTATTCCCTGTAGAAAAGCAAATGGGCTGCAGTTCAGATTTAGCTGAAGATCCTCATGTCCTCCAACACCCCTGAAACCAGCTGACATGTTCCTCACGTGAAGCTGAACAAGTACCTGTGTCCGCAAACACATTTGCACGGGAACAAGAATACAAGCAAAGCTCTGCGTGTTTATTCTACTGAACTGAGCAAATGCCTGTCACTTCCATACTTCCCTGTCAAGGCATAGTGCTTGTTGGTAGACAGCTGTTGTCAGCGTGGCTTCTTAGAGCTGTACTTTACTTAAATAAGAATTTGCCTCCTGACTGGCATTGGTGGGTGGTTCTTGAACAAAGGTTTCTTGTGAGTTGCTGTATAGGTTACTGTGTTGCACAATACTGCTTTCTGATGTTTGCTTTTTGAAAAGTTGCATTGTTAAGTGTGTTGTTTTTTTCCTCTAAGAAAAGTTGAGGGTACCTTTTTGTTGTGGGGAGGAGTTTTTTCTCTGTAGGGGAACATAGCAGTCTTGGGTTGAAGTCTTGAGTTTGGGGCTCTTATAAAGCAATGGAAAAAGCTGGAAAAAAGATTTGGTGGCATATACTGATTAGTGTTTTGTTAGTGACTTTGTTCTCCCCCTGTGCATAAACCTAAATGCTGTGTGCAATACGACAGCAACTTGCTGTGTGCAACTTTCTTCAACTGCACTACTGCAGTTAAAAGTAGCTATGCACATTCTGCAGTTAGTGGTTTTGTTTTGACCCTAAACAGCTTTCTAGAGCACCATGAGCTATGGTGAATGCTGTGAAACATCAGTCATGTACAAAATAAAAATTGTATTTATGACTTGGCTTTAATTGCACTAATGAAAGATGCAGCTTTCTCCTGTTAAATATGAAGCAGACCTAGTAGAAGGGTTTTGCTGCTGCATGTGTACAGTGTGGTAAGGACTTCTTAAAACAGCTGCAGCTTATCACACCTTACAGCTGTGTGTCCATCCAGTTGCCTGAAGATACGTGTCTGGTGCCATTTGAGATGCACAAGGGTATCCAAAATATCCACTTGGGTTGGTAGATACAAAATTTGGGAGACTCCTTTGCCTTCTAGAAGGGTGGGGATGGATTTGAACTGGCAACAAGACACCTGTGTGTTAAGCAGCTGATCCACATTTTCCATTATTTAAAAACAGCATGTGAGACTCTGATTTTATACCCTTATTTTTTTAAGGTGCCAAATTCCCCGCACAGAGCTAAGCCCAAACCCCAGCCACTGTATGCTCCTGCTAGCGTAACCTTTTCGTTTAATGCCCTTGTATAAGCACAATCCCAACACAGACACTTCATCTTCAGATCTTTTGTTATAGAAATAACTTATATTCTTCTCATGTACATATATAGAGAAAAAAAAACAACAAAACCAAACCCCCAACCTTACACATGGTTTCTGTTCTGTCAGCAACACCAGAGGAAACTTACACCAGAGCATAAAGCAGATACCAGGCAATGTCAGGCAACTAAAACTCTCTCAAGGCAATGCCACTGAAACCCTGGGGTAGGAATGAAGGTACTTAAGCTTCATGTCTTGGTCATCGGTCATGTGGAACCAACCAACTCACTTAAGATAAATGCACATCAGCGAAGCAGAATTTGAATTAGAGCCACTGCCAAGGTTTCTCTGGGAGTCACGTTGCAGAAGAATGCAGTGGGGAGGGATGCAGGTCCAGTCCAAGGGTTGCTGAGCCTTCCCCTAGAGCACTTGAGTGTGGTTCCAAATTTAAGATTAAGATCCTGGGCTTCCTACAAAATTATCCTTGTGGAAATTTCCTGGCCTTTCCATCTTCCCTCTCCATCACCAACCTTTTATGGACCTTGCTGTCCTCTGCTCCGTGCCCTGCTCCTGCCCTTCCATCCTCTCTGGCTGCTACCAGACTCCAAAGTGGAGGTCTTCTCCCTTCTCTCCAGAAGTAGCTGGGGTTCATCCCAGAATGACTGCATCCAAACCCCGCTAGGACGTTGATGTTTTCTAGACAATATGAAAAATAAAGGTGGTGAAGATCTCACTAGAACTTTTATTAAAAGCCACTGGACTCTCTGAATGGATTTCATGGAAACATGTGGTAGGTACCATGTTTCAGTGTTGAGATGAACTCCAGGCCTTCTGTAAAAACATTTCCATATGTTAATGCTGTAGCAAGGTCCTTAGCAAAAACATGCAAATAGGAGCATGTGATAGTAAAATCAAAGAGTAGTGCCTGCATTTATATCCCTCCAGAAAACAAGGGCATCATTTTGAAGAGAGAAAATGCTGGTGGTTTATTTCTTTATTTCTGTATAACTATGTGTTGTGATTTAAATTTTTGCTGATTACACCACAGCATCGGCCAAGACCTAGTTGGGAACGGCGGTCCCTATGTGTGAGGTCCTGTACAAACACCAAGTCTATAGGCAGTCCGTGCCCTACAGAGCTTAACACACCTTGCCTGTTAAAAACCCACAGTTTTCAGGACTTAAAGTCATTTGGAAGCTTCAGGGTATTTCAGTGTGGCAGGAGCCCAGTATGGTCCCATCCCTAAAACTCCTCACGTTGCTAGCAGATGAGTTTTGAACCCTGGCACAGAGTCATGCTTATCTTTGCCCTTTTCCTCTCTACGCTTCAACTTAAACCTTTAAAAGAAAGTCCTGCTTTTCCTTCAATGCCCTCCCCCTACCATGTGGCTCTTCACTTAGGATTAAGGCATTACCATTGGGAAAACTCATATGGATTTCAGCACCTGTGGAGAATCCAAAGGAACTCCAGTTTCCAGCATCTTGGTTGAATTTTGCCGCTCCTGGACTCTTGGATGAAAGAGGACAGTGACTCCCCTGGCTGCTTTGCTGAGCGCACCCCACCACGTGAGCAGCATCAGCAACAAAGGGACAGAAGAACCCAAATGGTGGATTCTGGCAGTGAGCAAACATGGGACAGTCACTAAATCACAACACTGTACACTGCAGAAAAACATGTACATTGTTTGTGTCACCCAACAGAGCTCTTCTGACCGGAAACTCAAATACTGAAGACTGACACTGCCACCAGGTAAGGGAACACCCAGAACATTTACATTCCTGCACCTGCCCCGATCTGAATAGGGGCAGCACCAAAACCCCCACCCTCACCAGCTCTATAAAGCTCCTGTTTCCATACGTGACAGAGAGCAGCAGCTGCCAACCTGCGCTGAGCTTTGGTGCAACAACCTACTTTTCTGGCACAGCACTGCTACCCATCTGGGAGGATGGAAGCTTGTCACTCTCAAGATAAATTTAATATCACTTTATATGGTGCCATCGCTATGGTCATCATCACACCTCAGGCATTTGCTGGCATGTGGATAAATGCTTTCATTGTTTCTGTGCTTTGTGTTACTTGGCTCAAAAAGAAAACCTTCAACTCTAATGAGAAGATCTTGCTGGTTCTGGGGTGCTCCAGGTTTTGGTTTTTGTGCAGCACATGGATATATTCCTTTTTTTCAGTAATTTATCCCCGGTGCTTTTCTGTTCACCCCATACCCCAACTATCTGCAGCTATTGAAACCTTTTTTAATTCTTACAACTTGTGGGCTTCTGCTTTTCTTTGTGTTTTTTATTGTATAAAAATTGCAACTTTCAGGCACATCTTCTTCATCTACCTGAAACTAAAAATTGACAGGATTGTACCATGGCTGTTACTGGGTTTACTGTTTTCATCCCTGTTCCTCTGCATCCTTGCCTATGACTTCACTGATAAAACGTGCTGCCAAAACCTCAATTCTACCACCCTAGGAAATCTGTGGGAATCGAATGTCAGAATTGATGAACGTTTTTTCCCTATGTTTTTTATCAGTGGCTTAGGAATTACCACTGCATTCCTGGCAGTAATCTTTTCTGTCCTTCTCCTCCTCTTTTCTCTCTGGAGACACAAATGCAAGATGCAAACAAACTCAATGAAGGACCTCAGCATGGATGCCCATATCAAAGCCATGAAATCTATTTTGTCCTTTTTCTTCATTTACAGCATTGACTTTACATTTTTGGTCTTGATACTGATTTATGCCACGAAGATGGAAAATCCTGC